>NC_044054.1:29506361-29549678 GCF_902167405.1 Gadus morhua
ACAACGATCTGTACCCGAGAAGCCCCCTGCGCCAAAATCATAATCACTCACATTCAAGCAACTGCATTGTGTTAGCCAAAGGGCAAAATGTGACAGTTTTATCTCTGCTTGGTAACTCATAATGTATGTGCTCCAGAATGTCTCCTTTGTTGAAGTTTAATACATTTAATTAATAGTCTTTTGTTAATATTTATGCTCTCCCTGTTTTTGTTTATTTTTTATTTATGTATACTCATTAATGTGTTCGCAGATCTTGGCATCAATAACTCACAAAGTTCTTAACGCAACCCCCCCCCCCCCCCCCCCCCCCCCCCCCCACCCACCCACCCAGCACGTGTGTGTACACATACACACTAAAAATGAAATATAGGATTTCTAAACAGAGAAATAAAAGAAAAAGTTGCATTCATCAAATGAACAGCAGTTCATTTATGTAGATGCATCGATGTAACGCAACACCAACCCAGTAAATGTCAATTACGCTGGAATCGTTCTTTTGTAATCGTTTTATCTTTCAAAGTTCCCTTTCCCCCAAAACCCACGTAGCCCCGGGCCCCCAGACCCCCGCTCTGATGATTACCCCCTTGTATCTGTAATCTGTTGAGACCGTTGTAGTAGGAAAGAGTGCAGGCAGCAGGAGGCTTGGGATCGTGTTGTGTGCTGGAAAGAAGCGGAGGACATGTTTTCACTCACTGGCTCTCCTAGTGCTTCCCTTGGCCAGGCCTGGCCCCCTCAGACTGGCCCTCTTGGAGACCCTTCCTGGCTCTCCACCAGTCACACACACGCACACTAAATCACGCACAGACACATACATACAGACACGCACACACACGCACACACACACACACACACACACATAAGGACACACGCATAGACACACACACACAGACGCACACACACACCTGCTTGCACATACACACACACACGCACACATATAGACACGCACAACCATTCAGACATGCACACAAACTCACTCACACATACACACACATAAAGAAGGACAAACAGACACATACAGACGCAAACACACACACACACACGCACACACACACACACACACACACACACACACACACACACACACACACATACTAGCACAAACACACATAAACACATACAAAACCCTAGAGGACACAAACACATGCACACACTCAGTCACACACACACACACACACACACACACACACACACACACACACACACACACACACACACACACACACACAGACACACGCACACCCCACAATGAATACATAAAATACATCATCCTATGGTGAAACATGGCATCCTATGATGATTCTGATTCTGATGATGAACTAATCACAAGCATGCTCTCTCGAATGCATGCATACAGATTAAAACACAGAAGAGAGGCACAGAGAGGGAGATGCCATCAGGCAACCATAGCAAGCTGTTTTAACCAGAAACAAACATACCCTGTGTTGACCGATCAATCATACTAACTAGTCCGGATAGTATAGGATGTCATCGCCAGCAATAATCCAAACAGCACAATCCCACCACAGAACCAGAATAAGGAATAAAACCCATTGTCGAGTCTGAATCAACCTACAAATCAAAACCTGCTGAGCACATCAATGTTGTTGATGAAGACGAACTTGAATCAGGTAAATTACTGACGAGAGTTCCCAGAAGCGGCTTCCTGAGGGCCAATGAATGCACGCTTAGCGCTGTAACATTTCTGGAGCTGTCATTCTTTCAGCACGCCACATGCTTTTCAAAAATACTTATATCCACACAATACTTAATTTGGAACTGTTTCCTTCTAAGGGGAGGAGATGGCAGTTGGCCTTACGAACCGCACTGTTCATTTATGTTCCCTGAGGAGGGGAAACTGATTTTTCTTGTCTTTCTAGTGAAACATGCGTGAAATGTAATGCTAATCGAAGGCGCCACATGGAACGAACCAACCCCCGAAACATTTTGTGTTCCGATTTCTCGAACACGACGCCGAATCGACCACAGCCCAATTGTACATCAACAGCAACAGCAGTGTTGTTGTTATTATGATTCAGAACAGGACGCTTAGCGGAGCATCATAGTAGCGACGGCTGTGTTGTAGTAGTCGATTACAGTATTACTTGAGGTCATATTTTAGGCAAATCCTTTTATTTTTCTTCCGCTGACAAAACCAACCAAGGGCGATGTTTTGGCTCTGTTGTTTCCCACACCGATAGTCCATCTCTATCATGCGTGGAAACAGCCTCCTGTTGAGCACAGGTTCCCACTCCCACTTTGTTCCAAGAGCAATTCCTTGACTTTCCACTGTCCGGCTTTCTCCGCTGTTGCTGTGTCCACACAGCTTGTTTCCTTCCAGACAGAAACGTTATGAGTCACCATCATGTGCTCTTGAATGTGTTCTCTCCCATTTAAGAACACATATAGAAAGTAATCGTGCTGAAAATATGGAAAGTAAAATTATCCAATTTTCTCAAGTGACAGATTTGATTGAACGGGATTGGCGTTTGTGCCCCCCTCCTGGTGTTAATGTTGTTTACATCTGTGGCCATGACGCTACACCCAAACAAAGGTTATTCGAGACACAGACATCTCTCTCTTGCCCTCTCTCTCTCTCGCTCTCGCTCTCGCTCTCGCTCTCTCTCTGTCTCCCTCCCTCTCTCTCTCTCTCTCTGTCTCTCCTTCTCTCTCTCTCTCACTCCCTCTCGCTTTCTCTCTCTCTCTCCCTCTCTATCTCTCTGTCTCCCTCTCTCTCTCTGTCTCCCTCCCTCCCTCTCTCTATTTCTCTGTCTCTCTGTATCTTCTTCTCTGTCTCTCTCTCTCTCCCTCCCTCTCGCTCCCTCTCTCTCTCCCTCTCTCTCTCTCTGTCTCTCCTGCTCTCTCTCTCTCTCTCTCTCTCTCTCTCTCTCTCTCTCTCTCTCTCTCTCTCTCTCTCTCTCTCTCTCTCTCTCTCTCTCTCTCTCTCTCTCTCTCTCTCTCTGTCTCTCCTTCTCTCTCTCTCTCTTTCCCTCCCTCTCTCTCTCTCTCTCTCTCTGTCTCTCCTTCTCTCTCTCTCTCACTCCCTCTCGCTTTCTCTCTCTCTCTCCCTCTCTATCTCTCTGTCTCCCTCTCTCTCTCTGTCTCCCTCCCTCCCTCTCTCTATTTCTCTGTCTCTCTCTGTATCTTCTTCTCTGTCTCTCTCTCTCTCCCTCCCTCTCGCTCCCTCTCTCTCTCCCTCTCTCTCTCTCTCTGTCTCTCCTGCTCTCTCTGTCTCTCTCTCTCTCTCTCTCTCTCTCTCTCTCTCTCTCTCTCTCTCTCTCTCTCTCTCTCTCTCTCTCTCTCCCTCCCTCTCTCTCTCTCTCTCTCTCTCTCTCTCTCTCTCTCTCTCTCTCTCTCTCTCTCTCTCTCTCTCTCTCTCTCTCTCTCTCTCTCTCTCTCTCTCTTTCTCACTCTCTCTGTCTCTCTCTCTCTCTCCCTCGTTGTATTCAATAGCAGTAATTTCTCTGTGTGCGCACATCTGTTTATGCTTCTTTGCACTCATGTGTGAATTTGTGGTTGTGAGGTCGTTTGTGTGTGTTTTTAGTACAAACCCTATATGTTTCTTTGCATATATTGACGTGCATGTATGTGTGGACATCAGGTGTGTGTGTCTGTGTCTGCACGCATCTGTGTCCTTGAGAGAAACAGTGAGACACTTAAGTGGAAGGGTATATTTGATTACTGCAGGCTGCTTACACATATGGGTACAAGCTGGTTTAAGATTAAAGCATTCTTTCGAGGCAAAAATATTAAAGAGCGATGGAAAGCATCACATTTAACCTGTTAACAAAAGAAATACAGCAGTGTTTATTTATGTGTTTATGTATGTGTGTGTGTGCGTGCATGCATATGCCGTGCAGGTGTGTGTATGCGCATATGTTTAAGTGTGTGCGTACGTGGGTGCATGTGTGCATGCAAAAGTGCGAGTGTGTGTATAGCGTGCATGGTACCTGTGTGTGTTTGTGTGTGCCCGCCTGCGTGTGTGCGTATATCATGCATGTCTGTGTGTGCGTGCGAGTGTGTGTGTGCGTACCTGAGTGTGAGTGTGCATGTGGTTGGCGAGCCTGCATACATGCAAGCCTGTGTGTGTGTGTGTGTGTGTGTGTGTGTGTGTGTGTGTGTGTGTGTGTGTGTGTGTGTGTGTGTGTGTATGTGTGTGTGTGTGTGTGTGTGTGTGTGTGTGTGTGTGTGTGTGTGTTGTGTGTAGTGCTAGTAATATATCTCCCTGACCATCTAAGGTCTATGCTCTTTCCACATCTTTCTTTAAAGTTTCAACTATTTAACATCCAACCAGGGGACAATACCATAACAACCGGTGCAATGGTTCAATGAATGATTGATTACTTGGATGGATTCTAGCGCCCCGCCTTGGAGAGAGACTTGACCTAACACAACCCCGCTGTATACTCACCCCTGATCCATGTCGTATGAGGCTTTCCCTTTCTTTGGCGGGGACAGTGGCATTGATTGCTCATGCTTCTCTTTCACCCCCTCGTCCACCGCCCCCCTCCCCTCCCTCTCACTCTCTCTCTCTCTCTCTCTCGCGCTCTCTCTCTCTCTCCCTGTCTCTCTCTCGGTGGAACAGTACCAAGGGTGACGTCTCCTCTCCCTGGTCCAGCAGCTCTCATGTGCCGCTGCCGTAAACCATCCGTCCTGTTGGGTAATCCCAGCCAACCACAGGCGGTTCTATTGGTCAGCGTTCACACACACTGACTGTGTGCCAGGCAGCCACACAGGGACAATGTGTTGAAATGTATTGGTTGTGAATGAGTCAATGCCTCCGTAGTGTAGTTGAGTATTGTTTTTTGGATTTTTATTTATTGCCTCGCATCTGACCGATGCCCCGCCCGAGAGGGGCTATTAAGACGCTTTCATCAAGATCTTATGAAGTACATTTCCAATTGGCTTTATCTTAATGTGTTAATACATCTTATATGTTTTAATTTACTTATATTTATTCATTTATTCAGGAAGTGTCATGGAGGATGCACACCTCATTCACTAGAGTTACCTGATAGCACACAAACACAAACGCGTGACGAATACAGACAGATTACACAACTTTTATTATCGCTTAAAAACACATTAGTACAAATACATGAACGCATTCCCATATGGAAATGCGCCCATTATCCACGCACACACAGCCAGTCGCACAAGGACCGAACAACAGCGCAACAGATGCGGGGTCGTGACATCATTGCAAGTCCCTGTAGCTTTTACTGCAGTACGGACCTGACATGCACCCCTGGTCGTGCCTCTACATATGTGCGGCTGGCTGTGAACCGGGGCTGTGACAGAACCCGATGAACGGGGAGATGCGTGTTCCAAGTGTTCTCGCTCGCCATCCACAGAGCCCTTGGGTTTGTTTTTGAGTCGTCGGGGGGAGATGTCATTATTATACAAGCCTGTTAAAGAGTCTTGGATTGCTCTTCCCCTTTCGCAATGCATCACTGTCTCACTCCGCTCATCCCGTCTGTCCATCTTGGAGATCCCTGTCCCTCCCCTCCTTCTCTTTTGATTCGACTTTCATATTCGGTCTATGGAGAATCGAGTTAGACAGCTGTACAGAATAAACGGGATGAACACTTTCAAGCCTAATTCAGTGATTTGGAGGTAGTGCATGGCCCATGGCACGTTCCAACGGGTCATTGCTGTTTTGTTACCCGCAGTGATCATAATCGCTTTTTTTTGGACGAACAAACCAAAAAGCTATATTTTCTGAATCATCTTTCAACTTTTTCTCGTTGGTTATGTGCCAGGTGTGACTGGCTCCGAACTATACACTCGCTGTACAAGAACTGAACCCCGAGAGAAGAAACAGAGCCACACATCATGAGTGGATAAAAAACCACTGGAATCCATGGGTCATGAGGCATTAGCTCATGTTTGGCTCATCCAGGAGCATGACTCCCATGTTAATTTTAAAAGGGGTTTTACCAAAAAAATACTGAGGATTAAAAATAAGCTAATAATTATTCATTCAAATAATTAGGATCAATTCATCAGTGGAAAGAAGGCATATCAATAGACAGCAGGTAGAGCATTCTCTCCACTTCACATGTGTGGCCACTTGTTTATGCCTCCGTGGTCTGAGCCAGGTGCATGTTGGGATACGGAGTCTCTATACGTCTATAGGGTACCGGACCAAGGGTTCATCATCACCTCACATGTAATATCAATGCCCCTCAAGACGACGGGAGAAAGGTGTATTTTTGGAAATCAAGCCGTTTTACTGACTCCTGGTGCCACACCTGTATTTAGCAACTGTAGGCTAATACAGATGTGGCTGACCAGGAGTCAGTCCTGCTTCATACGTCAATGTAACAGTGCAGACAAAGCAGTTACATCTTTATTTATTCATATGCAAGAAAGATCCTCCTTGAAGAACAAACCTTAGTCTGTTTAGAGCTTATGTGGCATTTCACAGTCGTTTATACAAGGCCCCCGTCCCCATGACGCTGGAGGTTTTCAAAAAGCTAGGGTTTCCCCTATCCTAACTGAGCCGTAAGGGATGTGTTTTAAAAAAGTCCACTCTGGAAGGGTCTGTTTTCTGTCCCCAAAACCTTCTCGTTTTGAAAAACCTCTGTCATGTAGACGGGGCCTCAATGCTGGCATCATGCTTTATGTCTCAGACGGTTCCACTTTTACAGGAAATGCTTTCAAGGAGAACCTCCTGTGACAAAAAGGTATTGTAGTCTTCATGCCTGTGTTATGTCTTTGGGAAATGCAAAGGGGGAGATAGCATTTGTTTTGGCTTGGTGAGCAATTTAGACTCAAACCAACCAGCTCTGGAGAGCCCCTCTGCACACCAAGCCTAGAGACATACATTATCGAATGACAACCAACATAGGATCCCTCCAAAAGAATGAAGAATTGAATTATATAACATTACACGTGATTGGACACACATGCAGATTCCCAATTACACATCCCAGCATTGCCACAATGCACAATACGTAAGCTAATACTTAAAGTTTAGGTCACCCTTTAGTTTATTTGACACAGTGGCGGAGTACTTTGAGTTGTAGGATCGGTAACAGAACCTGGCAGGTTCAAATGTTATGCTAAACCCCTTAATCCATGTTACACTTATTCCCAAGTGGGTGTGGGCACCACCCCAAGAGGTGTGGTCTCTAGCTCCAGGGGTGTTGTCTCTAGCGCCAGGGGTGTGGTCATTAGCTCCAAGGGTGTGGTCACTAGCTCCAGGGGTGTGGTCTCTAGAGCCAGGGGTGTGGTCATTAGCTCCAGGGGTGTGGTCACTAGCTCCAGGGGTGTGGTCAATAGATCCAGGGGTGTGGTCACTAGCTCCAGGGGTGTGGTCAACAGATCCAGGGGTGTGGTCTCTAGCTCCAGGGGTGTGGTCACTAGCTCCAGGGGTGTGGTCAATAGATCCAGGGGTGTGGTCGACTAGCTCCAGGGGTGTGGTCAATATATACAGGGGTGTGGTCAATAGATCCAGGGGTGTGGTCCCTAGCTCCAGGGGTGTGGTCAATAGATCCAGGGGTGTGGTCAACAGATCCAGGGGTGTGGTCTCTAGCTCCAGGGGAGTGGTCACTAGCTCCAGGGGTGTGGTCAATAGATCCAGGGGTGTGGTCAATAGATCCAGGGGTGTGGTCACTAGCTCCAGGGGTGTGGTCAACAGATCCAGGGGTGTGGTCTCTAGCTCCAGGGGAGTGGTCACTAGCTCCAGGGGTGTGGTCAATAGATCCAGGGGTGTGGTCAATAGATCCAGGGGTGTGGTCAATAGATCCAGGGGTGTGGTCACTAGCTTCAGGGGTGTGGTCACTAGCTCCAGGGGCGTGGCCTGCTGTCTAGTTGACTACCCCTGGCATGTATCTAGGGAACAAGGGCGGTTAAGCCTATGCATGTATCTAGGCACCAGGGAATGATAAATAGCACTTATTTAAAAGCCCAGAGATCACTGACTGTCTGTAGTAGCCCATTATATGTTGGTCAATTCTGTCCAAAATGGAAACCCTATTTAAAAGAGTCTCAAAACTAGCATAAACAAATGTATGCGGGAATAGTATGTCTGAAATCATATTTACACAAAGTATGTGTACATATGCACAAAAATAAGTGTCAATTTAAGTAAACAGATCAATTAGGGCCATCAGCTTGCAGATTGGCGAGACTTATGTCCACAAATGAGATACTTTGGGCTCACAAATGCTAATGTGAGCCAAAATGCTGACTATGCCAGAAAACTGTACACACTGTATGTATGTAGCACGCAATTTATGATGCAACCAGTATCACAACTGTTCTGCAGGGCACAAAACTAGAATCAGCCAGATCCATCCTGCATGTCAGCAATCAAAAGACCATTGTGTGGAACTTATGCGTCTGATTATTTTTGTCTTCTCTATCATGGCTGAAAGATTAAAAACTGTAGGGCAAATGGTTTTTGCAACATCTCTCTATTCATTTTTCTTCAGAAACTTCAGAAACAAAAAACAGCCGATGTGCCAGGCATTGTTTTTCTGCCCGGACACACATATTTAAAACCCCGGGGTTCAAATGAATTCCACGTTTGCTCCAAGGGACAGAAACCACAAGACAAGGAGGCCATTAGGATAACTCTACCCCAACTTCAAAAACATTTACTCATCTGACATTTTCATCGTATTAATCCCGTGGTGAGGCCTAGATATCTGACCGATCCTACTCTGACACATGGCAGAGATGGTGCTCCAGACGTCTAAAGTACATGGTGCGAGTTCCGGCCTCCATAAACACCTCTAATGAGGCATTCACAGGCTTTCTCCCTGGTGGCCTTATCAAAAACACCTGTGTTCTGGGGTAACCAACACTGGTGTTAGAATAAAGACATGCAGGACATAATGGGAACCTTTCCACTTTCTTGATCCATCTAATAACATTGTGACGCAACAAAATAATCAAGTTTGTTTTGTTTTGATTCTTTTTTTTCTTCTTCCCCGTAAACAAATGACTAATTTCCTCGTACCACTTGAAAGAAACCCAGGGTCTCCGACACATGCAGACGTGATGGGGTTGTGACGGAGGTCATGCTTGTTCTCAGCTGCGCCGTGTGCACGTGTTTACTCTGTCCTTCTGGAGTACCAGCGAAGAGGGAGCCCTGGAATGGTCCAGTAAAAATACCATGACCAATAAAATCAGGACCGCATCTGGACACTGAGTCCACAGTCCAGTAACCAAAGCAGCACCCCTTCCTCGGATGCTGTTGAACAGCTCCATGCCAGGCAGACACATGGTGGGGAATATTGTTTTGACGTGTTTTCGTCACTTCACACTTCTATATTGTTTTCATTTATCGCCATCTTTTACTTTGAAGTTTGCTTGTTGTTTTTATTGCAACTTTGGATTTAAATTAATCAGATCTATTTGATCTCTAAGTTTGTTGCAAAAGCAGCATCAGAACTTCACTATTTACGCTCGATTTCAGACGATGATTATCATTAGATCTCCTCAGGTTATTGGAGAAAAGAGGTAAATGGAGTTCCTTCACACAACAAGGGCTATAATATTTAATCTTGATACCAAAATACAAAGAACCACCTGTGAGCTTGTTGTGCAAGTGAAATAATCAATTTGGATGCTACTGGGTCAGAGTGGTCTAAGAACGGTGTTCTGATCATAGGCAATGGTGGCCCAAATAAAGGTTCCCTCAGGCTGGAGGTTAGTCATGGTTTATAGCTTGTATTTGATGAGTCAGCAAAATGTCTACCTTCGGCCTGAGATTCCAACTTAACACTTGAGCAAAGACAGAGGTTGAGTGCACGGGGGCGTCAGTTGCGTGCTGCTAAAAAAAATCATTTGCAAGCTCAATGAATGGTATTCTTCTGGCAGGCTATATTAATGCTGTCGTGAGCAGACAATTGCTGCACATGAGGCCACTATTAGTATAATGGATGTGTTAGTTGTGTGCACACACGCAGTCATTTTTGCTCCCAATATTTAGTTTGGTTGGAGCAAACCCCTAACAGTGAATGATTGCTGTGCATATCATGATGTGCATGTCATACAAAGGGGGATTATTCGGTCCCCGCCTGGTGTTGAGCCAAGAGTTTAGTTTCAAAATCCTTGAATCCTTGATCAATCGGGGGGCATTATTCTTTTGCCACATCCTCCAACACTAAGAAAATTAATTTTCCAATCCATCAAGCAGACTTGAATGATTCAGAAACATATTTCATGTCTAAAGGGGTTTACTATTTTGGCGAGATACTTTCCTAGGTTTCACGTAGCCTGGGGAACCAGACGAATCTGTGTGCACCTGTTTATGTTGCTCTGGCAGACGGACACGTCCTGGCCAAACAGATGACCAGCTGACCGGCTCGCGTCGGTGCAATGCTCCAATGTGTGGGTCGGGTCTGAAACGACGACAGGATGACCAAGATGGCTGCTGCTGATGTGGAACGGTGGGTTGAATCCACTAAGGCGACAGTATTAAGCAACAGTATTGCTCTAAAAGTAAGTAAAAACAACGGTACGTAAAGCTTTCGATGATAAGGAAGATGGCTTGCCGTTCTTCCTACAGGTTTCTGTAAAAGTTTAATCGACCAACACATTGCTCAGTGATATGACATGTTTCATTGCTCTGATTGGTTGTAGGTCTTTCCAAATGCATTTTATTAATGTTGACATTTTAATATTATCTTGATTATTAATATCACACTTAGATTAATGTGCAATGTGCATGCCCTACAATAAAATAAAAGCAGAACTAATTTTAAAATATATATTTGACAAAGCATCTGGGCTTTTTCTTGTCACACTACGTCATCATGATCTTCATGACTGTGATGCCCACCTGTAACCTCAACATATACAGACCTACACACATACGTATCGACACTGTAACACCCAGATGCAGACCATGTGTTTCAAAGCTCCAGCTGAAACTCTGCACTTGCACTTGCAACAGCAAGGCTACAGGATGGTAACAATTAGGTAGCCACCCATGTGCAAATACCACGATTTACAGTCATGTATTATTTCTCGTTTAGTCTTCCAAGAGATTTACTTCTCACTTTTAAGCACTGCTCACTCTCTGTTTTTCTGGGGGAGGGGGTGGGGGGATTTGTTTGGAGTTGTGAGGACCTGTTCAGACGAACACAATGCATGTTCTGGGTGGAACTCAACTCACCTTTGGAGGAGATGAGTTCAGGCCTTGCATTTTGTAATCGTTTGCCAATTCTATGAATCAGGGAAATATTGACTTGTCTTGGAATAAAGATAAACTTTTGGAAAATCCGTGACTTCATCTCTGCCTGCTTCCTTCGCTCGGACTCACACATGCCTCGACACAGATATTTTCCCTTTATTGTTCTTCCAGCGTGAATATGAATAACAGGGAATAGGAGGCCAAATATAAAGCTAATAAAAACCAAGTAGAAAGTGTGATGTGATTTGATATCGTGCGATATCGTGAAAACCTGGCCTCCGGCGCACTCGCATAATAACCAAGTCATTAAAAAGAGAGTTTGGGAGAGTTTTGGACACCAAAGTAATCCAAACACATTACGACAGAAAACTAAACCATCACATTGCCAAGGATACTCCTACAGACTGGTAGCGACAGCGAAGAGTTAATCGAAAGTGTGACCGCCCAACAACCTGCCCTTTGTGTGAAGCTAAAGAAAGGCCTGTGGTAGCATACAGTGGGGGTGACCCCGCGCATGCCTGGGCCTGCTGCTACCCTCAATTTCTACAATGAGTTATAGATATATGTGTGTGTGTGTATGTGTGTATGGGTTTGTGTTGTATGGGGGTTCAAAAGAGAGGGGGGAGTTTGTGTGTTTGTGTGTGTTTTTCTCAGCATTTGTGTTTGAGTACATGTCAGTCTTTGTGTGTGTGTGTGTGTGTGTGTGTGTGTGTGTGTGTGTGTGTGTGTGTGTGTGTGTGTGTGTGTGTGTGTGTGTGTGTGTGTGTGTGAGCGTGTGTGCGTGTGTGTGTGTGTGTGTGTGACGTGTGTGTGTGTGTGTGTGTGTGTGTGTGTGTGTGTGTGTGTGTGTGTGTGTGTGTGTGTGTGTGTGTGTGTGTGTGTGTTTGTATGTGGTGACTTGAGTGCATGCGTGTGATGTACAGGTGTGAACTGGTCTGTGAAATTGTGCCAGCAGATTCTAATGTTGACGGATATTCCATCAAATTGACAGCTTTTAGCATACACCTCTTATTTTTAAAGTTCACAGCTAAGGTCACTGTCTTGGACCTATATTTTTAGACCATAATCTCGTAACCATTGGTAACCTTTTGAATAGCTCCACAATCACTTTGGCAGCTAATATAATGTTTATTCTGTAATCCTGAACAAAACACGATGACAAAAACATAACCTTGAATGAATGAATGAGTGTGTGGACGATTGAATGTATGTGCTAGTCTTTAGGAAACCTGTTGTGTATAATTCATTTTTAGACTTGATTATTGTCATGCTGCTAGTTTGCCTGAGTCAAAATGTCATTACATGGTCAAATTACAGTTAGTTAGCTTTGAAGTGATCACCACAACTATTGTGCTTTGTGAGAGATAGTAAACTCAATGACACGGCCATGACCTCAGAGATGCAGGTTATATCAATATTTACGGGCGGCGCCCTCTTAGCCTGAAATTAAATTCATGATTTTCAGTCTTAGGTTTCCCTTCCAAAAGCTGCCAACAGAAACACACAAACACTTATATTTGTTTAGATGGATTTTTTTAATATAGCTTTATTTAATTTGGGCAATTCCAGAATGAGTCTACATTACAGTGATCTCAGTGTTTCAAAAATAAACTGATTTAAAAACGAAGCCCTTGCTTATTATGAAAATAGTTTTTTGCCACGGTTTTGAAATTGATTTGACTGAAAATAATAATCCAGGTTTCTCCTTTGGAAATCCTACACTGCCCCCTAGCGCTCAACAATGGGATATTATCTCGCGTTCACTAATAGCTCAGTAGTTAATCCCCCTTGGTTACATACTTTCAATTAGTAGTCTTTAATGAAAGTCACTGAAGCTTAGTATTGAAAAACTGACAATTAATTTGGATTCAGACAAAACGAATCTATCAGTATGATTCAACAATTGTAGTCGGGTGTGGCGGACAGCAGGTTAAAGGTCTCACGGGTCCTTTCTGAAATTCTGTATTTTTAAATGGTTGAAACTGCAACTAATTGACAATATTGGGCTCATAGTTTGGTTGAACTATTTTTTCCCTTTATAATACGAATGGTCTTACACTAATATAATTGTGTCATTTTGCCCTAGGGGTTATTTTCATGAGCAGGCCTAATTTCCTCTAACAATGAATAATTAAATGATACGGTAGACATAGGCCTATATATTATTATTATCATTTTTCTCTATATTTTTACTTTGCATTAGGTCTACTAGGCCTATATTTAGTAGGCTATTAGGTGTATCATTGTTGACATCAACAACAGCCACCATAATAATTATTGTTATTATTATTATTATTATTATATTATTATCATTTTTATATTATAATTATCATTATTATTATTAATATTAAATATATTATTATTATCATTTTTA
The DNA here is from genome assembly GCF_902167405.1 of Gadus morhua. Classification (NCBI taxonomy): domain Eukaryota; kingdom Metazoa; phylum Chordata; class Actinopteri; order Gadiformes; family Gadidae; genus Gadus; species Gadus morhua. The sequence continues at coordinate 29,519,885 of NC_044054.1, forward strand.
TTAATATCTATCCAAACCGCAAACTAATCACCAGGGTTATTAAAAAAATCTAACCAGCTATAAACGCTTCTGTACTTCTCGTATACATAGGAAATAAATGGATTAAAAAATGTCAGATTAATTTGAAATAAAATACAATTAACTTTAACCCTGAGAAATATTACTTCACACATTCACAAAAAACTCATATTGCTTTATGCTATCAATATGATCAAAATAGACGAATAATATATCATAATATTTGATAGATGTAATAAAATAAGGTTTCAGGGAGCGTTCGTCACCTCTGGTTCCGCCCACCAGAGCCCACACCGGAAGTTCAGCTGTTGTTGTTACACTGGAAGAAGATGGCTGCTGCTCCGACTTTTTTTCAATGAAGACACTGAAATTTCCTTTACATTTCTTTCTTGCGTTGGAGTTACAGTCATCCGCTATGCAACCTAATAGGCAAGTCCGTCCTTTGTATTGAAACGCGTGTTGCATCGTCGGCACGGGACTCTAATTATATAAACGCCAGATAATAACTTGCACATCTCCATGGAACAGGCTAGCATGCTAACGATAGCCACATTAGCCACCACCATCAAAGAGCTTGTTGCTGTGTCAAGCCAATCGCACACCTCCGATCACTGTGATCTCAGTGGTTTCGCTCTCTGCTAGACAAGCGCGGGGTTTTTTTTCCGGGACGTTTGGTTGATTTGCCATTCACCATAATACCATTATTGTAATGATAAACCTATTTCTGATGAATTGAACAACTTGTCTAAAACTATTATGTCTCAGAACGCTTTCATCGAAGGCTCGTCAAGCTGAAACTGACATCCGAGTTCACCCAATAGCCAGGCTGTCTCGGATGCTACGAGTGTAACTTCTTCCAGTCTGCACCTGGCGTATGGATGTTCATAACTTGCACTGTGGTCCGCCACAGGGTGTGAATGATTTCATTAGGAAGGTGACAGTGTGGGGCTGAAAGGACAGCATCGTCTACCGACACTCGCCTTGCAACTGGCGGTGGACCACAATGGTGAGTTCATAACCTCTCGTTTCATTTGTCCAATAAATACCATCACTAAAATATGCGTGTTCGTGTAGGAGTGCTGGCTGATCTTTAATACAATTATTTTTTATTTATTTTACCTAGCAACAAGTTTTAGAATATGCATTGGATCGAGCCGAGGTAAGAGTTTCTGGTTAATTTGTCCTAGCCTTTAGTACGCTCATGTATTTCATTGCATGCTTATTATGAGATTAATGTCAATGAATATATATATTTGATCTTTTTTTCAGTACATTGTTGAAAGTGCTCGACAACGACCTGCCAAAAGAAGAATTGTGTCTGGTGGCAGAAAAAGTTTGTATCAGAAACTCTATGAGCTGTACCTGGAGGAGTGTGAAAAAGAGCCTGAGTTAAAGGTAGGATGCTTCTATGTATGGGTTGGTTATGGAGATCAAGTCACTTTTTCTTCTAGTCCTTATTGCTTTAAGATGCTAACATTATGTTAAATGAAATGCAGAAAGTGCTGACCTTTTTGTATGAAATTGTCTTGCATACAAAATGTTCAGCTTGCTCAAGGTTTCAACAATCAGGACTCCAGGTTTTTGAATCTAGTGAAGAAATTGACTGGACTCAATACCAATTTCTCACCTCTATATTGCTTGATCTTTAAAGTTGAATGAACAATTAACTCTGTGTGTGTGTGTGTGTGTGTGTGTGTGTGTGTGTGTGTGTGTGTGTGTGTGTGTGTGTGTGTGTGTGTGTGTGTGTGGTGATGTGAGTGCATGCTTGTGGTGTACAGGTGTGAACTGGTCTCCTCAATTCCAACCAGATGTACATGATGACTTATTGTGCGAGCAGATTCTAGTGTTAAATAATGTAATTACCCCATAAATTTGATTTATGGTGTACTTTGCCTCGTCTTTCAGAATTTGAGAAGAAATGTGAATCTACTGGAGAAGTTGGTGTCCCAGGAGTCTGTACCCTGCCTGGTGGTCAACCTGTATCCGGGCAATGAAGGCTACTCCCTCATGCTCCGCGGCAAGAATGGATCTGGTAGGCCTGATTGTGTGCACCGGATCTATGTTCAGGTCAAAGAACGGTTATCAGAACTAAAATCTAGACTAAACCTTGCAGGCGGAGAGATTATTGTGCAATACAAACCGGATTATGGTCAACGTTGTCGGTGTCTCTCGTGCACTTTCAGGCGACGAGTGTTCCAGATTTAGAAACGTGAGATTGAGGGGAATCTTTTCACAGCAACTTTTGGAATGCGCACCAATAGTCTTGTGTATTTCGACTGATCAGGAACGCGAGATGCAACAGTTATGCGGCTCATCCACTTTGGAGGCATTCGTTGAAAGTAATAGCTGAGAAGATTGTGGGAAGGGCAACCTTTCGACGTTGAAATTAGAGCAGCGCTCGACTCGCTATGCAAATTCCAGGCGTCTGAAGCAAAGCGCTGACGAGGGTAAACAGCAGCTGTGTGTTTCCAGGGAGCTGTCTGTGACTACGTGACGTCCGACGTTATCGAGCCTAGGTAGCACTTCCCTCTCCACCCGCCACTTCTACAGGAGGAAATCTGTCCTGCAAAACAATGTCACACGTGTGTGTCTTCATACTATCTCACACAGGAGGTTCCCATCTTATATGAATCAAGAAAATAAACGATGACATGACCAATCGAGGAAGAATTTCTGACACAAGTCAAGAGTCTCGTTTCTCCATCGTGTCACTCAGCACGTGGGTGGAGTTAGGTGGTGTCCATTCCGACTGCTTGTCTAAACAAGTGGGTGACGTTTGCAGACTCCGAGACGATCCGGCTGCCGTATGAAGAGGCGGAGCTGCTGGAGTACCTGGACTCCGAGGAGCTGCCCCCCATCCTGGTCGACCTGCTGGAGAAGTCCCAGGTAGCACCCACTTCTGGGGGCGTCGTAAAGGACTCTGATGCACCCACAGTCTCCGTCCGATTTAGTGTTGCCTAGGATCGGCTGGTCGTTGGGCTCACTCTGTTTGGATTTCAGCCCCCAATGCCATCCCTCCCGTATGCATCCCTGAGCGAGATGCTCAATCCCCTACCTGCTCAGTAATGGCAATGTATTTAAAAAACAAATGTTTTGGGGTGCGTTGTGTTGTGTATTGCATCATTTGCACACTGTTTGTCCCTGTTGTTATTGTTTCGTTTTTGGGCCATCTCTCTTCAGACAATTCAACAGTATTGGCCACTGTATTTCTTTATGAATTCATTATAGGATATTTAAGTGCACAATGTGTTTAATGGCATTAATGAATCGCGAGATCAGAAGTGTGCATGAGGTTCTCCGTTTTCTTTCGACCAGATGAGCGTTGGATCTCTGTCGAACTGAATGTGCGTTGCTCACGGCTGGAGGTACTGTGTCACAGGTGAACATCTTCCACTGTGGCTGTGTGATCGTCGAGGTGAGGGACTACAGACAGTCTGGCAGTGCCAAGATGCCCTCCTACCAGAGCAGACACATCCTGCTCAGACCCACTATGCAGGTAAGACCGAGTGGTGCACGCACAGCGTGGGACTCTATAAGGCACACAAGTGTGTCCAGCCCGGGATGTAGTACCAGAAGTGGTGCCTGAAATATGAATATGTTTGTGTTATCTGTGCTTTGACCCGTCTAGACTCTGATCTGTGATGTCCATGCCATGACCAGTGACCACCACAAATGGACACAGGTAAACATGAGTAGATATATCGAATAGAAAAGACTTGAAGTAGTTGCCGCATAACGTAATGGTGATCTTCAGACTCTTCTAACATAGTGAAACAAATTAATGACTTTCTGCCTAGGTAATACTTTAAAACATCCATGGTATTACAATCTAGAGGCATCCTCTGTATGCTCTGAAGAAGTGTAATGGTTGTATCCCACTATGTCCTCTTTACGCTCTGAGTGTGTTGCTTGTGTGTGTGTGTGTGTGTGTGTGTGTGTGTGTGTGTGTGTGTGTGTGTGTGTGTGTGTGTGTGTGTGTGTGTGTGTGTGTGTGTGTGTGTGTGTGCGCGGTGCAGGACGATAAGCTCCAGCTGGAGAGCCAGCTGCTCCTGGCCACGGCGGAGCCCCTGTGCCTGGACCCGTCCATCTCCGTCACCTGCACCGCCAACCGGCTGCTGTACAACAAGCAGAAGATGAACACGCGCTCCATGAAACGGTACCAGAGACACGCGGTCCTGTTAAGGCCAGAGAACCCCCGCCTCCTAGGGTTCTGGGGTCGTCCCGTCCCAGTAGAGCCTCCTCTACTGGGAAAGTAGGCCGAGGTTTAAGTTTCCATCAACACTGTCTTTCACATTTTAAAATTAAAAACGAATTAATTGAAAATCTTTGCGTTATGTTGAAGGCATATGGAGGCCTGTTGTTATGCCCTTTTTTTTTTTCACACCGCCGGACAAATGTGACATTGATCGAAGCGGCACACTGCAGTTTAAATCTGTTTATCTAAGCCTGATTCACTCCTGATCATCGAGAACCTGCTACTCGTTTTAATGTAACTTAGCTTCTGTTGTGTATTTCTGGACATGTGTTTTAATGTGACGCGTCTGGGATGTGTTGTGTTTTCAAAGTACCCTCGTTATGGGGGCAGACTTCTGCACATGCAAGCCAAGACATTTGCAAAAACGAACCATTACGTTTTTTCTATTTTCCTCTATTTAATCTTCTGTGTGTGTTTGTGTGTGTGGGTATGCATTTGTTTGTGTGTGTGTTGTGCGCGCGCGTTTGTGTGTGTGTGCAGGTGTTTCAAGAGGCACTCGCGCGCGTCGCTCAACAGACAGCAGGAACTGTCTCACCTGCCGACCCCGCCCCAGCTGCGTCTCTATGACTACCTGCAGCGGCGGAAGGAGAGGCGCCCGGCCCCTGCCATCGACCTCAAGATCTCCAAGACTGGAAACGTGAGAACACACACACACAGACACACACACGGATACACACACCCCAGAATCCACGCACGCACACAGGCGCGGATACAAACACACGCGCGGATACAAACGCTCACACACGCCAAGAATCCCATAACTAATACGCGTTCACACACATACACCCACGCAGAAAAACGTGAATACAAACAAAGAGAACACACGCACTCGCACAAACACACAGGCTCACACAGACAAACGCACACACACAAACTTGTTCACACACACATGCACGCAGCAATGCCTGGATTTGATAGTTTTATAACTTTCTTTCTTCAGATTATATTTGTATATTAATTAAATGTGTGTGCGTGCGGGTATCCACCTATTGATCTTTGTTTGTTGATCTTGCTCTCTCTCTTGCTCTACCCCCTCCATGTGATTTTCATTTCAAGTGTGTGGACATGTGGAAACAGAACAGCTGCCAGCTAACTGTACCCAGGGAAATAGATGTACGTAAGACACACCACACACAACGCACAACGCAACACAAAGATCACCCTGAAATCAGTCTCTCCCGGTTGCAATTTCTGTTTATGTCTTGGCTCGTGCTGGGCGAGGTCACTCGATACTGTTTGCAAGCGGAGAGCCAACACCTGACAAAAATCCACATCCACGCGGCCCCAGAATGTGTAACCTGAGGTAGAACATGAGTGTTGAGCGGCTCCACCAAGCCCCTGCTTCCATCACGGTGCGTTGTGTTCCTCGCTGATGGCCGGTGGCTTGGCGTCTTCCCTCTGAAGGTGGAGAAGTACGCTGTGGTGGAGAGGTCCCTGCAGCTGGAGGACCCCCAGCCTGTGGTCATCTGGCCCGCCGAGGTAGGTCCACGCAGCAGACACGGCCGTCACTGGCTCAGACCCAGTGGGATCCGACCTCACCAGTTCACTGTGAGGCCGGCCACAAATAACTGAATTTATTATGATAAAATAAATACATAGGGAATCACGTTCAACATCACACATCAACCTTAAGGTTAAAGGTGTAGGGATTTGTATATATTAAAGGTGTGGCTATGCCAATGCACCATTTTAATGGGTCGGGAGTGAGCCGGGAGCCGGGATCCATCGGTTATTACTGGGGGAAATTCGCAATGAGAATATGCATTTTGTGCTGACCGCGCTGGCGTCTGTATGAACCAATTTGGATTTTAGACAGCTCCCGGGTCATTCCTGACCAATCGGGGCATCTCTTCCCTGATTGGTCAGGGGAATTCTTCTTGCTTGTCAATCACAGTTGTGTGAAATGCAAACAAGTTTAAGAACAATAAGGAAGGCCTTACTTTGTGTTGTTTCAAAATCGGGCTCTCTTATGCCATTGTCTGCCCTCTCTCTTTAAAACTGTCAAAACGTTCATACCACTCCTTCACTTTGGAATTCACGCTAGGCAACTATATTAAATAAGTACAGAGGATTCTCAGGACAGAGGATGGTAACCAGCTGTTGTTTCGCACATTTTCTTTTAGTGAAAAAAAAGAATATATATATTTCCTGCAGATTGCTCTACCAAACAGGAAGTTAAAGTCTTAAAGCGTGTGTTGAATCTCATGTGTTTTCACTTGGCTGTAATCAGTGTTGTGAAAGACTTGGCCGCAATGGTCTCACCTGTTGCAAGTTAGGTTATGAAACACGTTAGCTTAGTGGTCTAACCTTTAATGGTGGTATAACCTGTAACAAGTTGGGTTATGTAACAGGTTAGGTTCTGTAACGGGTTAGGTTCTGTAAAACATTAGGTTGTTGGTATAACTTGTAACAGTTAAGGTTGGTGATATAACCTTTGTGATAGGGCTGCTCGATTATGGGAAAAAAACAATTATTTTTTGAGTTTGAAAACATGATATAGATATTTATTCAGCATGTCTCTATCAAAAACACTTTGTAACTGAGAACTTAGAAATTTCGCCTTAAAAAAATACACAAAATGGTCCAAAAGAAAATGCTAAAATCTAAAATAATGTACGGCTATGTAGCCAGCTAACTCGATTTTGTTCATTCTGTGATCGTTTGACGCTAAAAATCGAAATCCGATGAATCGCCCAGCCCTACTTTGTGACCCGTTGCTATCGCAGGAGGTGATGGACGACTACACGTTTGAATGTGAGGTGGGGGGCCAGGCCCAGAGGACCACGGTCTCCATCTTCCAGTCGATGGGAGACCCGCTGGTCTACGGCAAGATCTACTGTGCCAAAGAACCAAAGACCGAGGACGACTCCTCGGACCTTAAGCTCATCCACCCACCGTAAGAACCAGTCAGCCAGCGGGGGGGGGGGGGGGGGGGGGGAGGGCGTGCTGCCTTCCCCACAGACGTCGACCTGGGGACGTCGGCCTGGGGACATTTGCCTGGGGACGGTGCATGTGTTTGCGTCCCCTGCACTGTGTGATTCCGTACGCGTGTTTGCGTGTCTGCGAGAATGTGCGTATCTTTGACTAGCAAGTCAGATTGGGTTTTGGAGTGTTTAGGGCTGCAACTGATGACAGTCGGTTTAATCTAACTCGGAATCTTTTCGATTAATCAAACATTTCAGGAAATGGCATCTCAAGTTACCAGAGTCTTAAGGGATGTCTTAAATGGACTCGCTTTATCTGGCGAGCAGCCAAGACAAACTGAACCGCAGTATTAAGCAGAACATTTTATTTTGTTTATTATTTTTACTGGATTGCTGAATAAATATACGGTTAATGGATCATCAAAATATTATTTGATTACATCTCAGTGGAACTACTCATCTATTTATCGACTTTGAGTGCCCGCCCTTGGCTTACAGTGCATATAAATGAATGCTGGATGGTGTATGTTTTAATGCAATGAATTTGTGTACCTATTGTGCATGTTTTATTTATGGCCTCTAACTTGTTCCTTTTCTGGCTTTCAGTTTCCTCATAGGCTCAAAGATTGATGCAGACCGGTGAGTTACTTTACAAAAAACAGACTCTGGTTTTCATGATAAAAAAAAAGTACACAATGAAGGACTATCGAAGCGGCATTATATCGTGTGTGTGTGTGTGTGTGTGTGTGTGTGTGTGTGTGTGTGTGTGTGTGTGTGTGTGTGTGTGTGTGTGTGTGTGTGTGTGTGTGTGTGTGGTTCTCCACAGCTTCCTCACGCAGTACAAAGGAGTGTACGAGAAAGATGTCAAGTGTGCGGTGAAGATGTCCCATAGCTCGGTCAGCTTGGCCCCTCCCTCTCCCAGCAAGGACACAGAGGTGAGTCTGGGCCCACCCACATGGCTCCTAAGGACTGAGCCATCACTGGTTTCTGGCCAGGGCGATGCCAATGCTAGACTCTTCTATAGCTCTCAAAACCATAGAGCTGCCTGTACTGTGGATAGAGATAGGGCAACACTTTGACTGAACCGAAGAAAGTATCAATGTTTGGGTCCTGTGAGGAGAAACCTTCAGCCGGTGTCAAAATTATTACCTTCCAAATCGGATAGTGCCTTTGGAAAGAGTGACTGGAGTTGCAAGTTTGAAACTGTTAACTTAATTTAAACTCGCTACTCGGGATACTTCCCAGTCGTAGACGTCGTCTCTCGACTCCGACTTTATTAACGCGTCTCAAGTTGCTAATCGACTTAAAGAATCAGACTGTAAACAACGACGTCATGGATATCCGCTGGCTACTCCGGCAGACCCAAAAACTCTGTCGCCAGACAATAGCCGACGGGCCCTGAGATTGATTCAGCTCTGTCTGACTCCAGCTGTGGGAATGAGTAACAAACTGTTATTGCTCCTGCAGGGAGACGGCCTGTCTGCCATGGTCCAGACGTCGGTCCTGGGTAAAGGGGTGAAGCATCGGCCCCCTCCGATCAAACTACCGTCAGGAACCAGCAGCAGCACCTCAGGTACGGCCCTCACCTGGCCATGGTCCGATCACCTGGCCCAGGAACATACACCTGGCCAGGCCATGACCCTCACCTGGCCCAGGTATAACCCTTACCTGGCCCAGGTACGACCCTCACCTGGCCCAGGTATGATCACCTAACTAGTACAAACTGATGAATCGGGTGCAATTAACGGACTCGTGTCTGACCGTGAATTGCCTGTTTATTACCCAGTGTGGCCAAGTTTTGTTTATGTTCCTGTTAATGGATCTCTTTATTTGATTTGACCAAATCCATGTCCAAGCATCGGGTCCAGTTAGCTACGGTTGCACTGACCAGATATGTTTTATTACCCTTTCAGACGCTTTTATCAGACTTTCAGCCCAGTGCTCGCAACAAACGGCACTTCAGAAAACGGGAGGCAGACACTACGGCTGTGTCTCCCAATTATTCTACGATTGCCGGGATTGTGTGTCATCTGCAGGCTTTTATTTGGAAACAGAGCTTGTTGGCCTCAGCCTGGCCAGACCGGGGAATTGATCGAAGATGACCGTGATCAGCGATGATTATGGTTTAGAATTTTAGTACTGTTTCGTTAATACAAAGTGATCCTGTTCTGGATGTACTTGGCTCACTGGAGGTCCTTCTGTCGCGGCGTGTCTCCTCAGGTAACCTCTACAGCCCCCAGGCCACGAGCGGCCTCCTCAAGTGCCCCACGCCGCCTCCGGTCAAGAACCAGTCTCTCACCAGGAAGCACTCCCTGGAGCTGGGTCAGATGGGCCTGCTGTCCCCCGCCGCCCTCTCCCCCATGACCTCCACCCAGAGTGAGCAGCCCCTCCCGTGTGTGTGTGTGTGTGTGTGTGTGTGGTGTGTGTGTGTGTGTTAAAGTCTGGCGTGTGCGTGTTAAAGTCTGGCGTGTGTGCGTGTTCATCAGTGTGTGTGTGTGTGTGTGTGTGTTCATCAGTGTCCATTATGTGTGTGTGTGTCTTTTGGTTTCTATTTAATCGATTGCTGTTAGTTAAGCGCGGTCACGACTCCACACATGGGCTCTGTCGTCGAGGGATGATAAAAAGCATTCCAGAGTTCCTCAGCCACTCTTGTGTTTTGTTTTTTTTGTATTTCCTTTTAACACGTCGACATGTTTCTAAAGCCAGCGAAACGCTAACGAAATCCAACTGTTTGACCGCTTGCAATTAGCACCGGCGTAGTTCTGTGTTTTATCGCAACCGAACGCATCTGTCAAACAAAACCAAGCAGAACCAGGAATGACGTTTTCCGACGTCATTCACCGTAGCCAGGGCCCGGCCCCCGTGAAGCCCCGGGGCGGAACGTACCGGGGCGGGGCCCATCTGACCCGGTGCGCCTTCCCAGCTCCGTAGGTGGTTCAGGAGGTCAGAAGGTCCGGCGGGCAGCTCCCCCGCTCGGAGAGCCTTTTGGAAACAAAGTCAGGATTGAATGAAGGCAGAGCGCTGTTTGGAGTTCCATAGTTCTGTTCCTCGTCTGTGCACAGATGGACGGCCCGCACGGAATCCGTACACACTAGTGATCAGAGATAGGAGAGGAAGGAGGAAACAAATGTCTAGGCTCTGAAATCTCTCCCACTAACAGACATGCGATGAAATATGCGGCGTATTTATGCAATTTTATGCAGAAAAACTGCGGGAACTTGCGAAAAAATGCAGCTTTTCGATGACGTTCACGTCGCGTGATTACGTCACTTCATAACGTTCCCTTGGCAACAGGGGGAAATGGCTGCTCTTGTGTGAAGTAACTGCACCATTTTTCAACTTTCTGCTAAGATATATGTGACCTTTTTTTTAAACGAAAATACGGGGATTATGAAAATCATGCAAGCCCCGCATATTTTGCGCGGAAATCTGCAATTTATGTGGTGAAAGTGCGTCCCCCCGAATGAATATGCAGACTTTGGCTGATTATGCGATTGCATAATCATGTTTTTCTGGAGGGACTGCTCAATGCGTTTATTCTCCTTCTCCCCTCTCTCGTTCTCCCCCACCCCCCCCCCCCCCCACCCCATAACCTGCAGGGTCGGGCACCCCCTCCAAGCCCTCCACCCCCACCAACACCCCCTGCTCCACGCCCCACCCGCTGGACGCCCTGCTGTGCTCCCCCCTCTCCCTGGCCCCGGCGGGCCCGGACCACCCCCAGGGCCTGCTGCCCACCCAGGGCCCGGCCGCCCTGCTGGCCCCCTACGCCCAGCAGCAGCAGCAGCAGCAGCAGCAGCAGCAGCTGGCCCTGAGCCAGTCGCTGCCCGTCATGACCATCCCCCTGCCCTCCATCGCCACGGGGACCACCACCCCCCCCGTCATGGCGGGCCCGGCCGGCCTCAACTTCATCAACGTGGTGGGCTCCGTCTGGTGAGCGGGGGGGCCGCCGTGACGTGCGCCGTTTGTTTCTCTTTCTCTTCTGTTTCTCTCTCTCCCTTTCTTTTTTGAATCTTTTTTTTTTTCTGTTTATTTTTCTTGTTGCGGTTGTTGATGTGTAGCTGTCCTCATGTTCGGTGAGCAGTGTTCCTCTGAGTCATGTGTGTGCGTTGATGTGTGTGTTGACGTTGGTGTGTGTGTGTGTTGACGTTGGTGTGTGTGTGTGTGTTGATGTTGGTGTGTGTGTGTGTGTGTGTGTGTGTGTGTTTATGTGTTTATGATTTTTGTGTGTGTGTGAGTGCGTGTTGACGTTGATTTGTGTGTTGACGCTGGTGTGTGTGTGTGTGTGTGCGTGTGCAGCAGTCCACAGACACTAATGACCGGCTCCAACCCCATGCTGGGCCCCAGCCTTAACCTGAGCGGGCTCCTGCCGGCGGGGGGCCTGATGCCCGCCATGCAGTCCACCCAGACCGGTACGCCCCTCAGACCAGCCCTCATGCATCACCGACGTCGGCTGTTCTGCTCGCCGCTGTTTAATGTTTGCCCTTAGCCGTTCTGAAATGAATATTGAATAGATGTTTTTAAGATATTTTTCGCCATATTGATTCCTTCACTTTGTTCATTCATTTGTTTCTGGGAATCTGCTTTGCTCTGTTGGATTGCTAACGTCTGTCTGTCGTGTGTGTGTGTGTGTGTGTGTGTGTGTGTGTGTGTGTGTGTGTGTGTGTGTGTGTGTGTGTGTGTGTGTGTGTGTGTGTGTGTGTGTGTGTGTGTGTGTGTGTGTGTGTGTGTGTCCCATAGGGAGTCCCTTTGGTCTGAACAGCAACACTGGGTTAGGACCTCTCAACCTGCTGCAGGTGAGTCATCGTCTCTCTCTCCCGGTCGCCCTGTCTCTGGCTGGAGGCCCCTAGAACCCCCCCCAACCCCTCCTGTCATTCTGATCGATTGTAGACCACTAGTAAGGGGTGCCATGGTACACCAGCATCTCTCTTTCACCCTGATATGATTACGCAAAAATTGGATCAAACGATGGTATTGAATTATGCTGGCCCAGCCCCGGTTCCCACGCCCGCCCTTCCAGTAAAACATGTCCTGGGGTTTGTTCCAGTTACCATGCTGAGGTACCCACGTGACGCGTGATCGTTCATCTAAATCGCTTTATTCTCCTTGGATCTCCACTCTTCTCTTCGATCCCATTAAAACCTGGGTCTGGTGTGTGTGTGTGTGTGTGTGTGTGTGTGTGTGTGTGTGTGTGTGTGTGTGTGTGTGTGTGTGTGTGTGTGTGTGTGTGTGTGTGTGTGTGTGTGTGTGTCTCTCTAGATTCCTACGGGTCCTCTGATCTTTAACTCACTGCAGCAGCAGCAGCTGTCCCAGTTCTCTCCCCAGCAGAGCCAGTCGGCCACTTCCAGTCCCCAGCAGCAGGGGGAGCTGGTGAGACACTGAATTATCTCTCTCTGGGGACAGCTTTATGTCACAGCGAACACACGCCTCTGCCTTTTAACCAAGTGGTGGTGATTTATCATCAAATGTGCGATAGGACAACACTGCACTTTACTGTACTAAGGGTGACGATGAATACAATCATAAATCAACCTTTAAATCAAAGGTTTTCATTTCCTTTTTTAGCTTCTTTCTCTTTCTTCTGGTTTTGGTTGTAATGTGACTCTGTTGAAAGTTATGGTCAATCAAAAATCGATCGAAGGTATACGATTTAAACAATGTGTCCCTTGTTGAGGCTGGGGGAGTTAGGGGGTGCTCAGATCTCAGCCCCCTTCGATGTGTCTGTGCGATGCCGTTTGAGCCTTGTGGCTGTTGCCCTGAAATCCTTGATCACCTTGGCGTGGCCTGACCTTTGCCCTTTGACCTGTGCTGCAGGGTGAACAGGAGCAGAGTTTGGCCAACCAACAAACGGCCGTTCTCAACCTTGGAGTAGGGGGCTTCATGTCTCCACAGGGTGCAGGTAGGACACACACGCACAAAGCTAACACAAACCACGCAAAGTTTCAGCAACCTGCCATCCGGACATATCAATAAATATGAGATGTTTCAGATATGGCTCGTAATCACAAATCTTCTCGAGTAATCCAGTGAGTTATTGTGTGAACCAGCCCAATGTGGGAAGGCCAGTAGATCAGCTTCCTTGAAGAATATTACGATGACTTTTATTATTTTATTATGATTATTATATTGGCCGACCAGTCGGTACATCGGGAAACCATATAGTTTGTTGGGGTCATTAAAAGACGATGTTTCAAGCAGGGGAGAAGCCCTACTGCTTCTGAACCTTGGAGAGATTGGTCAAAGAGAACAAAGGCGACTATAAACGGAGAGCAGCGAGTTCGAACAGGGCGGGAATCGATGTCTGAAACATTGTACATTGTTCTGTTGTGTTGTTTTGTTTACCTCCCTCTCCACCTCCATCCACCATCTTGCATATCCTCCTCTGCTGCCCCTTCTTCCTCCTCCTTCATCTTCTTCCTCCTTCATCTTCCTCTCTTCACCTTTCCTCTTCCTCCTATTTTAACAATGTCTGGTGAACGCCACCATTCCGGCCTTATCCTGTGTCTGACTCTCTTCCTCTCCATCCTCCCTCCCCCCCATCCCGCCTCAACCTCCAACTGCTTGGCTCTCTCTCCCCACCCCCCCCCCCCCTCTCCCCCTCTCCCCCCTCCGTGCGGGGTTGCGCCTCCCCCCATCCCCCCCCCCTCCCCCCCTCAGTGCTGTCCCAGCTGGGCTGTGGGCGTGACAGGTCTAGTTCCCTGCTGGCTCCGCCCAGGCTTCAGCAGCAGCTCCAGCCTCACATCCAAGTAATCCTCCAGAGCACACACCTGTCTGTCTGTAGGGGGACGGGGGGCACACACACACGCAGACACGCAGACGGCGCGCATACACTCTCACTCACTCACTCTCAGGCTCATACTCTCTCACACACTAACACACACACACGCTCTGTCTATAAGGCTTATGCTCACACACAAAGACAAACACTCACTCACGCACTCACTCTCAGGCTCATACTCTCACACACACACACGCTCTAACTATAAGGCTTATGCTCGCACACAAAGACAAACACTCACTAACTCACTCACTCACTCTCAGGCTCATACTCACACTCTCACAAAGACACACGCCCTTGCTCGCACACAAAGACATGGCTGTAGGGGGACTGTGAACAATTAAGCGAGCAAATACTTTAATGTTGAGATCGTTTTTGATAGATATATACAAACATAATGAGACCACCAACAAATCTCAACACAACTCTGTCCCTTGGGGAACGCCCTCATTGTGGTTTCGGCTGTCTGTTATTTTCACAAGCTTTGACCAGGAAATTACGTAACGGAATCGGATGATCTCGATCATCCGTTATGCCATCATAGTGTCATGTTTTCTGGGCGCGTCTTATCCACGGGACGCCGCCTCCGCCCCCCGTCATCTAATTGGTTATGGTGTGTGCCAATCCGCGCTTGGTGTGGCAATGCTTCCCCTCAACACGGCTGACCTTGCTGCCCACAAGGGTACCGACCCCGAGGTTTACAGAGGAGAATGAGGGACCTCTTCCTGGGCTTTGGGAGTGTCCTTGTCTGCCGTCGCGTCTCCAGGACGGTGATGTTATGGCGGCCCTCTGCGGTCGTCCGCTTGTTCCCTTCCCGCGGTGACCTCAGCTGTCCTGCATCACTGCCCCAGAACACCGCCTCTCTCTACCCCCAGTCCCTACACCCTACTCTCCTCCCTCTCTCTTGGTCTCCCTCCCTCCCTCTCTCTCACTCGTTCTCTCTCTTTCCCTCGGTCTCCATCTCTATCGGTCGGTCTCTCTCCTGGCTTCAGCGTCTACCACGTCTGCCATCTCCTTCTCACTGCGCCTAATTAATCCCTCGACTGTGGGCCATCTCTGTACCACCCCCCATAACTCTGCTTTTTCTAACCTAACCTGGTGGAGCTTGTAACAAAGGTCACAGGTCAGGCAGCCAACAGCCCGAGCAGCACCAAACCGTTGCCAACGGCTGTTGGCTGCTACGGACCGCGTGCAGGTGGTTTGAATGTCGGAGCTTGGACTCGAGCCTGGGTTTGATTGAGTCCTCATGCATATGTAAAATGCCTTTTTTTTTTTTTTTTTTATAAACACACCAATTAATTTCCCGAGCACACGCACTTATGCACACACACGCACTTATGCACACACACGCACTTATGCACACACACGCACTTATGCACACACACGCACAGGCTGCTGGCTGCCATTGCTTGCGCTGTGGCTGGGATTTGGCTTACAAACACAGATGGCCACCTTACACTAAGCATGAGTTAGGAGAATCGATGTTCTACTTCTTAATGCTGAGCTTAAAGATCACATAGAAGAGAGGGTAGAGTCCAGTTTGACCGCCACGGCACCGCTAGATTTATGGGCAGACTAGACCTATTAATTTCCATCATGTTTTTAGCTTATGTCAGAAAATGATCCCGTCTAAATCCCCTGGTGGAATTATTTCACGTTTTCTTAATGTCTTCGTCATGGCTACATTATGTGTAATAATGAGTTCATGCAACAAAAAAAAAAACATTAAAAAAAATCGAGTTGCCAGGGTAACTTGACCCCCCCCCCCAGGTCTAATGGCGTCTTCTCTCCCGTTTCCCCTCGGCAGTTGCAATTCTTGCGGCACCAAATGCAGCAGCGAACGGCTTCGGCGGTGGCGGCGGCGGCCCGCAGGGAGGAGCCGGCGCCGCCGGCGCCGCCGCATACCGCCAACCTGCCAAGAAGTAAGAGGAAGAGGAGCACGCCGCAAGCCATGCCCAAGTGATGATGATGCAATCCCCTCCCCCTCCCGCCCTATCCCTATCCCCACCCCCAGCCCTGACATCATGAGGACGGACTGATCCAAACCGCGGACCAACAGCCTCGCCGTGGAGACTGGAAGGCGGGGCAGAAAAAAATGCGTTTTGCTAAATTTGTATGAATTTATTTCTTTTTTTTTATTTTGTAGCTATTGAAAAAAAAAAAGGATTATGTTTGGGTGAGACGGTCGTCGCACGGTGTTAAGGAACCCTTCCCCCCCGTGGTCATGGAGGACGCTAAGGATTTAGCTCTTGTTATGACCGCGAGCGGAGGCACTTTGGGGGGCGGGGGGGGGGGGGGGGGGGGGGGGGGGGTTGAGCTTCAGCTTCCCTTACAGAAGTGGCTCGACAGACCGGGGTGTCAAGCGTGCGTTTTTTCAGGGGGATCCCGTCCTTCCTCAGTGTGTACCCCGCCCTCCCATCTCAGCTGCCCCCCCCCCCCCCCCCCCCCCAGGGCAGGAAACGCCCCGAAGCACAGCCCCGCCACGGCCTCGACGGGCTCAACCAACAATAAAGAAAAACAAAAGCCGCCGAGACTCCGCTGCCAAAACGCACGGTTGAGCGATCGCTCCTTCTGATTGGTTCAAAGTGTGGCGCGCGTGTCCCGCTCATGTAATTGAAACGGCGCCGCTTTGAGCCAATCCGAAACAGCCACTGGGATGACGTGTGCTTCAGCCCCTCTGGCAGTGGCCCCTGTGGGATCGACTTGGAACCAGTCTTTCCCATCCTAGTGGTGGTGGTGGTGGGTCGAGGGGGGGGGGGGTCCCCTTTTACCTCTGTAGGTCTACTCTGAGCGCGCCTGGCACGGGGCTCTGGCGGGGACTGGGATCCCAACATGCAACACGGTGTCCCTGCTTTTTGTACAGCACATCCTGACGCCTTTCCTTTTAAACTAGCTCCAGAGCCAAGAGTGTATTCTTACGAGAACGTGCGTGTGTGTGTGTGTGAGAGAGAGAGAGAGAGAGTGAGTGTGTGTGTTTGTGCGTGTCTGTGAGCGAGAGAGATATTTCTGAACACTGAGGAATAATTTTTTTAAACAGTCTTTGTCAGCAGTTTTATTGTTATGGAGAAAAAAATGAATATATATTGACAGTTGAAAAATACAAGTTTTAGATACAAAAAAAAAGAAAAAGACTTGCTTTGTGATTCTTTATTTTCCCGACGTGACGCTTTGGGCGACCTTATCGATGAGCTTCCGGATCTCTCTGTGGCGCACCTGCGCTCGGCTGATGCACTCCTGCAGCCTTTCCCCGGAGAGCGACGTCCCACCTGAGATCGGCACAAAACATGAGGGTTTTAGCATTAGCGTAGCCATGAGGGGGCTACGCTAATGCGCGGGACACGAGAGCCAAATTGCTTTCTAGTCCGTCGCCTTTAAATCAGGAAATTTTCTGCTAAATTTTGGCTCACTGATTTTTAAGAATCTGACTTTTAATAGTGATGAAGACCAGTAAACGAATCAAACGAACTCTTAGAACCACCCTACATCTTGGCTCGCTGTACAATCGGTAAGAAAGGCCATCACAAAACAGCGCCCGGCATGTGTTGGCTGTAAAAGGTTGGATGTCTGACCTGGTTTGTGGACCGAGCAGAGTCGCCCGTCTTCGTCCGTGACCACGGTGAGTTGAGCTGTGGACAGTCTCTCCTCCTCGCCCGTGGGGTCCACGATCAGAATGGAGCTACGGCACAAAACGGAGCAGTGCGATCAATGAATTCATTGACATGAATTATGAAAACTGTTTGAATGAATCCACATAGTGAAGCATCTCAAATGTCTTGCTCTTTTTCTTTCAATAACATGATCCCTGTTCTTCCATCTCTTCTAGCAAGGGAACAGGGACATTCAAGTCCTTCAATCTATCTAGCAGAGCAATAGAACAATCAAGTCCTCTACTACTTGGTTTCATCTACAACTAAATCTACCAGGTTCTGATAATTGCTAAAAAAGCTAAAATCTAGTTTTATTGTAATAATACCCAATATTAAAACCATCAAAGAATGTAGTAGGCTTATTGACTGAATCAAAAATGTAGGAAGGAGTGAAAGAGGAGTCGTACTTACTTGTCAAACACGCAGAAGGAGGAGGCTACCGGGTGCCGGTGAATCTGCAGCGGCTTCCTCTTCTTTAAATCCACCTCCGGCAGACTGGTCTCTGCATTCACTGTGACCTCTGGAAGTTGTGCTGTGAGGAGAAAAGTAGAATACAGAAATACAATTATAGATTGAGTCCCGGTAAAGGCTAAACCAAAAGATAAAAAAAGTAGTAAGGTGTAACACAATAAAAGACCACATGTTTATTGTGGCTGCTGTGAGGAGAAAATTAGAATACAGAAATAAAATTATAGATTGAGACCCGGTAGAAACTAAAAAAGGTAATAAAAAAAAGGGGGGTATAACCCAATAAAAGACCACCTGTTTATTATGCAACAAGCATTTCAATCAGTTTCACAAAATGTGAAGTGTACCTACACAATTAAAGAAACACAGGGGACATATTTCCGAAAAGTAAAATCGTAGTGAACAGTTTGCCGAGTTAACGGTGTGTGCGTTACCATTCTTGAGCGCAGCGAGTAGGGCGATTGTGCAAGTGTCCAACAGGTTGCCGTCGTAGTCGAGACACATAAGGTCACAGTACAGCACCCAGCACAGCTGTAAGAGACACCAGAAGGGCCAACGTACATGAACAACGTCGTCATCCACCAGGATCCTGACAAATGCCACAGCACAGGTGATTGGTCTTATTTACCTTTCCTCGCTCTATGCACAGGTCCTCGGTCTTCACCACCTCAGAGCTGGAATATAAACGATTGAATGAGCAATGAGCATATGTATTAATAACCGGCCTGAATAAAGCAGTTCAGGTTAGGTCAGGTCCCATCACATGCCACCAGGTGCGAGTGTGATTAGCCTTACAAGCCCTTTTGAAAATCTGCCCCTTCTGACATCGCATGTAGGCGTGTCCACCTAGATGTGTGCTGGATAGATCAGTCTACCAGCCTACCCAGTGGACTGAGGCAAACGTTGCTCATCTATCCAGGTGGCGACGCCCACTTGTGATGTCATAAGAGGCAGATTTTCAAAACGGCTTGTAACGGCTACTCACACTCACACCTGGTGGCATGTCATCGGACCTTTAACGTCTCAGGCCCCGTTTACACGAAGGGAAACCGCAGATATTTCCACGCGGTCTGGCCTCTCATTTACACGAAAACACAGTTTTTGTCACAGAAAACGATCATTTCTAAAAACTCCGGCCAAAGTGGAGATTTCTGAAAACGCCGGTTATGTGTTGTTGTGTCAACGGGGAAGAAATGGGGTTTTAGGTTCTGAAGCGTCACATTATGCGCCAGGAAATGCTTAACGTCATATGAGCGCCCTATGTTTACAGTTTGTTTGTTACAGGAAGACGCAAGTGTTATTCGTTGTTGTTGATTCTGAGGATTCTGATTGGCTTGCATGGCTTTATCCTTCTCCCTAAACTGCCGCCCATAGGTTTGGCATAGTTATAATGGCGCTCGACGGCGTATTTAAGCGTTTTGATCTAAACAACAACTTTTTTGAAATCGATGTGTGCACAATGTTATTTTTGAAAACGGAGGGGGGGGGAAATATTCGTTTCTATAAATACCCTGCTACGTATAAACGTGGCCTCAGAGCCGGGAATGTTAACGATCTAATGAGCCTGTACTCATAACAGGGGCCTGAAGGGGGCGGCTCAGGTAGAAAGTGAGGGAGGGGGGGGGGGGGACCCGGCACCTTTCAATGATGTCAGCCATGAACTGGCTGGCAGCCTGGGCCTGCTCCCCCGGAGCGCCGGGCCTGAAGCCAGACGAACACAGCGGAGGCAGGTCCACGTTGGGCACTGCAACACACACACACACACACACACATTAAATATCTCACAAAGTGTCCCATGATGACTACAGCTGGAATCTCATGACAGCCGTTCTCCCTCCACCTCTGTCCTCCACCCCCAAGGTAGCCCTGCGTCTATCTACCAAGTCATTTGTATTTTCCATGTTAAAGCAATGTACGGTATACAAATTGATTTAGAAACGTGGTATACAAGTAAAGTATTAGCATTATATTAATCTTGCTTTGCTTGGGCACAGGATAGATCGTGGAGGATGTATACTCCCAAAAAGGCCAGAATGTTCCAGGATCGTTCCAGCCGTCAAGGAGGCTCCATTGAGATGTATCTGGATTCACTGTGCATTTCTTTAGATCAAACGGTCTCGCTGAATCGTAGTGATAACTCACCAATGTAACCTTTGTTAGGGGCCTCGACCGACGGGTTGGCAAGCTCCTGTGGATGATGAAAGAAACACAACAGTCAATTGTCAAGATTTCTTAACAAGCACTGAAACGTGGTTGCATTAGACGCGTACCATTTTGATTCCACAGATGACTGTGGTGTTTCCAATCTTAACCAGGGCAGAGCCTTCTGCTGTGGAAATGGATCCTACGGGGAGAGAGAGAGAGAGAGGTTAGCATGTTTACAGCAAGTAATAGGCACATGTTGTTGAAGGTTTTTCACACTAATAAGTTCTCTCACCAATGTTCAGTGTCGTGGTTCGGAATTCGACCAGTTCCCTTCCATCAGGCCGGCAGTTTTCTTTCTGAATAAAAACATACAAGCGTCTGTAAATACCAGAAGCTTAATCGGTTAATTGTTGCATTGTTTCACAACAGCTCCCAGCTAGCTGTATTTTTTTAACCACTTTATTGGATTTCGGTGCCACTAACCAGAAAACTTCGGTGGTATTCCAGAGGCTCAGCAGTTCTGAAGTGAATATGAGAAAAGATAACATGCAAGATAATTATTCATCGGTTTTAGTATTAATCCCTAGCCGCAAATTAAATACAATAAATAGAATATCAAGGCTGAATAAAAATCCGATATACAAAACACATCTCAACGAGTGCTGACTGATTAGGGCCTGAAGAGATATCCTTCAGTAACACAATTACTGAAATCCACTTTTGTTATACAAAAAAAAAAGTATGTAAGATGGATAATTTTAAGTTCATACAAACAACTAACAGGGTCGGAGCAGGGGGGTACACGTTACTGCCAGGGATTGATCACTGAAATGTGGTCACAACTGTTATAACGCACTGATCACACCTCTACAACGCGGGAGTCGGCAAAGACTCCACTTTAAGATGACCGTAAACCTCATAATAAGTTCCGCTCATAGTTAACATCATCTACAATGTCATAGATCTTATAGCTGTCATGTGTTAAATATTCTTACTTGAACCCAGCCGCCATGATGTTTTGATTAACCACGTGGGTTTGGCTTGGGACGTACGGTAGCCGCACAAGGACAATTAAAGTAAAGACGTAAATAATGAGCGCGAAGGTAGCGCCATTGTTCAATATAAACCCTTTTCGAAAATAAAGAAAAACAATATATGACTGAAGAAACGATATAATTGTTTAAATTTAAAATAAACACCAAAAAATGTAGGTGAACAACAATGAAGCGAATAACGCTATTCCCAACCACTAGATGTCGGTAAACTTGAAACGCAAACTCATAGCAGTCGGCCACTCACTGATGACGTGGTCCAGAAGACGTGCTACGCTTCCGCCTTACAAGTTGTGTTCGGTTTTGATTGGAAGTGGTGTTGATCCTTCTCCTGAAAATGCTCTTCTGAAAGATGATATAATGATGTAATTTTACTTTCAAACATTCCCCCAATCCTGCGCTGAAGCGAAGACCTGCCATCGACAAACCGGATCACAACGTTGAGTGTTGAACCCAACATTACCCTGTCACTTTACCTGCTCATCTGTCAGGGCTTGCTGGGGCATGGATGATGGATTTTCTTTATGATTTACTTCAATGCCTTGTTGCACTGGCAGCGATTGCGGTCATATTAGTAAGTACAACAATGCATGCACATTCCATGATCTGTTAGTAGAGCCATTTGTCTTATTATTGCCATTGCCAGTATTGCCATTTCCAGTGTATGAATGACCCTAAGCCATTCATAATATGACATGATTCCTCCGTTTTCAAGGTGTTGGTGCTAGCCCACGTCACGGCCACCGTCGTGGATCTGACTCGACACGAGAAGGAGAAAAGCTTCCCCACGGCCCCGGATTGGAAAGAGCTCCTTCCCAGCATCCACGACCCGGCCTCCAAGGAGCTGTCAGTCATCGTCCCGGCGTACAATGAGGAGCTCCGAAGTGAGTCCTCCTCTCATGACCATCATGTTACCATCGCTTCAATCTTTATTTTGTTTTGTATCGGGTCGATCTAACTCGCTTGGTCTACGTTTTAGAGTTAAACTGGTGTCTAGCCAGGAGTCCATGTCCATGAAACACAAAGCAGTCAAAGCCACTACTTCTACTGTGTAGACTATAGGTCACAAAGAAGACCTTTACTTAACATTGCACTAACATGTAGCTGTGAAAAACCGTATAAAAGCAGCATTAGCAATAACTGATTTCAGTTCCTATATTTATTTCCAAATAGGTGTATGTTTACCTTCGGTTCGGCTTTCCTTATCTCTGTTGGATGATGGTGAAATTACCAATCCAGAAAGAAGACTTGACAAAAGAAAAAACAGTTGGATGTGTTTCTGTCCTAAGGCTGTTGAATTGTGGGACAATATGTAATTTTACACCTGTAGTAAACAAAAGGAACTGTGTGTGTGTGTGTGTGTGTGTGTGTGTGTGTGTGTGTGTGTGTGTGTGTGTGTGTGTGTGTGTGTGTGTGTGTGTGTGTGTGTGTGTCGTTTCAGTGCCATCGATGCTGGAAGAAGCCATGGATTACCTGGAGAAAAGACGGGTCAGTGATCATGAACTGAAATTAAACCTAACATAACCATCTCAGTACTTTTCTAGCCTTGCTCTTTTATTTACTTCTGTGATGTGCCCCCGTCTATTCTTCTTCTTCATCCTCCGTTACCCTTAATGTCCAGCAGGGGGCAGCATGCAATCAAAAACACTTCCTTGTTTGCTTTCCCTCTACAGAAACGACAGCCTTCCTTCACCTATGAGGTCCTGGTGGTGGATGATGGCAGCTCCGACAGGACCTCAGAGGTAGAACCCCTTTAGAATATAGTAAATCTTTAATGTCCACCAAGGTGGACATCTTTCTTCAGGCGTTCGCTGTTGCCTCCTCCTTACTGCAGTTTAAGAAGTTGTGCTATATTTTTGCCATAAATGTTAAGTATGGCTGTCAGAACAGCAATGTGTTATGAGTTCATTCTGATGCCGTTTATGAATATCCAAGGTGTATGTATTGTACTTGATATTTAAAAGTGTCTTCAAATTCATGTGAATTGTCATGTGAAAAGTTTCATTGCAGCACCTTTTATTGGTAGATGTATTTTGATCCGAGACCTTCACGTGATGTAACGAGAGAGTGGATTTGAAACATGGCTCTATTTGAAACATTGCTGTCTTTTCCGTTTTCAGGTTGCATTCCAGTACACAAACAAGTTTGGTGCGGACAAAGTGCGTGTTCTGACCCTGGTGAAAAACAGGGGCAAAGGAGGAGCAGTCCGAATGGTACGAACTCCAACCGACAACCTTTTACAAGCCACAATCCAAAAAACAATTATATTTATTACTTAGCAAAATAAGAATATTTCTATAACTAAAAATATACATTAATAATTTATATATATTACATTTTTTTACCCCCATAACACTTCAATTTTATGGGGGTTTAAAAACATTCATAAATGCTTTGGTTGCCCGGGTGGGAATCAAACCCGTCATCCTAACCCTAACCCTACCAGTGGAGCTAGAGGACCGCTTGAAGCCATCGATGTTTCTTTTGCCTTATTTTCCATGTTTTTAATTAACTTCCTTGTCTGTACTGCGCTTCCAGGGAGCCATGAGCTGCAGGGGCCGCTTGATCCTCATGGCGGACGCAGACGGGGCCACCAAGTTTGCGGACTATGAGAAACTAGAGGTGGCTCTCGAAGCCATCAGCCCCAAACCAGTGGGTGTATTGTTTGATCCCTCATTGTTTTTATTCCCTTGATTTTGTTTATTTGTGATCGTTATTTAATTGTATTTTATAATTCATCGAATTAGTTAGTTACACATATACACAACTAAGACAACATACAAGTTTCAACCCCCACTCACCCACCCACAGGTCTTGCCCCCGGCAAAGAGAAATTCTGTTATTTGAGCAGCTCAACAAAGTTGTTAAATCGATATGAAAAATAAACAAATAAATACGATTTCAATAATAATAATAAAAACAATAAAAGGAAATTTGGGATGAAAGATGAAAAATAAGTGAGAAAGCAGTAAAGACAGTATGCCATGGCCACTCTCCCAACATTCTGTCGATGAAGTAAGACCATAAGTTGATATATTCCCTTGAGACTTGTTGATTGTGAGTGTTTACGGTTCCTGGTCCTAGCTAGTCATGCCGGTTTTATGCTAAGCAGGTTGTGCTTCCTTTCAGGACAACATGGCCATCACCTGTGGTTCTCGAGCCCATCTGGAGCAGGACTCTGTGGCTGAGGTGAGGGTTGCCCCCCCCCCCCCCACACACCTACTATGTCCCACTAGTCTCTGTGTGAGCCTGCCAAAACGCTAAGTCCCGTACTATTGAACAAACATTGCTGTGTTCTTCTCTCAAACGTTGGAATTCTCTATAAAATTATCTTACCTGGTGATAGCACTTTTTGCCAACATTTGTCACAGCCAATGTAGACAGTTTTTTTTACACAAGGTGGGTTTTATGGCCGGTTGTGTTTACAGACGCTTGAGTGGAAACGAGTCCATCAAGTTTTATCAGTAAACAGACCGGGGCCATGCCCCCCCCCCCCTATTCTGATCTTAAAAATACCAGTACAAAAATACACATGCATGTATTTACCTCTGTTTTTGTAAATTTTTTGTAAAAATCTACTACTAATGCCTTCCACTCGTAGATCTACTACCAATGCCTTCCACTCGTAGATCTACTACTAATGCCTTCCACTCTCTCCTCAGCGGTCCATGTTTCGTACCTTCCTGATGTACGGCTTCCACTTCCTGGTCTGGTTCTTCTGTGTCCGAGGAATCAAAGACACGCAGTGTGGCTTCAAGCTCTTCACGCGAGAGGCCGCCCTCAAAACCTTCTCCCTGCTCCACGTGGAGCGCTGGTAGGCTTAACTCACCTCCTCTCACCTCCCATCTCCTCACCCCTTCTCTCAGCCACTCTCCTCCTCTGACCTCTCCTCTGCTCTCCCCTCCACTCTCCTCTCTCCTCCTCTCCGCCTTTCACCTCTCAACTCTCCTCCTTTCACCTCCTCTCTCCTTCTCTCATTTCACCTCCTCTCTCCTCCTCTCGTTTCACCTCCACTCTCCTCATTTCAGGTCCTCTCTTCTCATTTCACCTCCTCTCTCCTCTCATTTCACCTCCTCATTTCATCTCCACTCTCAATTCACCTCCTCTCCTCCTCTCATTTCACCTCCACTCTCATTTCACCTCCTCTCATTTCACCTCCTCATTTCATCTCCACTCTCAATTCACCTCCTCTCCTCCTCTAATTTCACCTCCTCTCTCCTCTCATTTCACCTCCACTCTCATTTCACCTCCTCTCATTTCACCTCCTCCTCATCTCACCTCCTCATCTCACCTCCTCTCCACTCCCCTCCTCACACCTCTCCTAATTTCACCTCATTTCACCTCCTCTCTCTCCCCTCTCCTCACGTGTCGACCATGAAGCAGCTCATTGGAGGGTTAGCTGACGCTGAACTGACTCCATCGTTGGTGTTGTTGTTGTTGTTCCGCCACAGGGCTTTTGACGTGGAGCTCTTGTACATCGCTCAGTGCTTTAAGATCCCCATCGGGGAGGTGGCGGTGAACTGGACCGAGATAGAAGGTACGTAATGCTTACTGTCTATATGTTTTTAGATGTTTTCCTGTGGTATATGTGGAAAGAGGGTTTATCGGTTATCTGTTGTATATGTGGGAAGTGGGTTTATTTGTTTTCTGTTAATTTGTCTGTTTTGCCTTTTTAAATGTATGCTGCCCTGAAACCAACTTGACTCTGTGAAAACAATTATCCCCGTGGGGACATTAAAGAGGCTAACTAACTAATGGTGGCTACTGAAGGATGTATAACGGGCAATGTGTAAGGGTCTAATTTCCCAGTTATCATACCAGGGACGACGACTGGGGCTGGATCTCATGTGGGGTTTGTGTGCGGTGGTAGGGGGTGTGACTCATTACCATTAGTAGAGATTCTGGGTTTATAATGAAGTGTTGTGTGGTGGTGTGTGTACAGCCCAGTGCTGTAGTAGCCATCGGCTTTGACAGCCATTTCTCCTGAAAATGTGAGGGAAGACAGAAGGTATTTTCTGCTTGAGCATGCCTTAGATGCCAGCTAGATAGCTAGCTGGTAGCTAGATGCCAAATACCTCTAGCTACAGTGATTTGATGTCCAGAAAAATAAGAACAGCCTGGCTAACAAGGTGAATAGTAAGGTTGTGGGAGATTGATTTTCTATGCACAAAGGACACTGGTTCCATCCCTTTTATTAAAGACAAGGGAAATCTCAGGTAATGTCGCTGACTCATCACCAATGTAATGGTCCCTTTTTATGACTAACTGTGTGTGTGTGTGTGTGTGTGTGTCCAGGCTCCAAGCTGGTTCCAGTGTTGAGTTGGCTGCAGATGGGACGCGACCTGGTGTTCATCCGGCTGCGTTACCTCACAGGAGTCTGGAGGCTGGACTCTCCCCGGAAGACGGACTAGCCAATCAGACGAGCCCTCGCATCCAGCGGCAGCCTTCGATAGGCCAATCAGAACTCGCGATTTGGGTGGGATTTGCCAACGCTTTTGTTCCCCTCCGTGTGTTCTGGATGTTGTCCTCGTGAACGACGCGATCTAGAGTTCCACTGGGGCCTGATCGTTCCCATGGCGATGGCTTGCGGTGGCCACGGTTACGTGCACACTGGTGTTGCCTCTATGTCTCTGACCGTCTTACTGGGTCAGTTATGGTTTTTTTCGCTGCTGTAAATAATGAATCTGTTGATTGTCTTTCAATTAAAAAAAAAATTGGCATATGAGATGAACATTCTGTTTTGTAGTGAAAAGGTTTACTGGGGATACTGAGGCAGTGAGTGGTCGGACAAAAGCACTTGAACCCAAATAAAGAAACCTATTTCGTTTATAGTATTATTTTCTTCTTTCCAATAATTGTATTTGATACATTGTGTTGAATTGACTAAACTAGAGGGGGGGGGGGGGGGGGGGGGGTAATTTCATATCGACTGATGTTAATATCGTATTTTAACCCCAGCTCTCTGCCTGCTTTCTGAAACCCATTAGGCCCCTAGGGCAACATGAAGAGCCCTACCAGCCCGTGGTTGCGCAACCTGTTCGGAGGAAAACGGACGATGTGGCTGCGAAAATGAAAAGAGGCATAGCTGACATATTTCGCGTGATTTTGCGGTAGTTATAGCATGTATTTCGTTTCTATGTTGACGTTTGGGAAAATGAGAGAGGGAAAAAAAAAAAGGCTTGCACGCGCACGACTGGATGTCTCGGCGCGCGCCGTCGAACCCCATCCTGTTTGTGTCTGGCCATCCGCACGAGACGGACAGCTCAGAGGCGGGGAATCTTCCTCGAGCAGAACCTGTTAATGATTTCTACGCAATCCGGAGTTAACGAGGCGAACTTCAAAGAAGTACGATGAGAAATGCGTGCATACTTTTCACGTTAATAAATATTACACGTTTCCCCTCGCTCGCCGTATAAGCATGTAAATACATTCACCAGGGCTACCTATGTGTGGAACAGTTACATCCCTTAGTCAAATGATTGGCTTAAAGGTGATCTACCTGAGCGTGAACACGTGGCGGGAATGCATAGCTGGAAGTTGTTGTAGTTCATGTTGGAATTATTGTTACGTTCCACGGCAGTTGCTGTAAACTGTGAAAATGTCAAACTTCTAGACTGGCTGTCGCCAGCCAGGCTTGCGTCATTAACTGGACCAGTCACGGCGCTCACAATGAGGATAGTATCCATCCGCAATGAAAAGTACGTCCGGTTGCACCGCAATATGGAACCGATAACAGACAACGCCACCGTGTTTTATGTTACGTTAGTTACATGCACTAGACTAGCAGATGATGAGGGTTTGGCAATCGAAAATAAAAGTACTTCGTGTGCACAGGTGCGTGTTCGTGTAACAGGCTATGTTATGTTTAATATAATAGCCTATAGATTTAAAAAAGGAAAAAAAGAGAATCATTAGTAAGTAGCCTTAAGCTTTATTTATAAATAGGCTACATAGCTTATATCACTTTTTAGAACACACAGATACCAAGTGCTTCAGATAAACATATATTTTTTTAATGAAATAAATATTGTTCAATAAATTACAATCTAAAACGCAGCACAATGCACAATGCACAGACCAAACTAAAACCAGAACAAAACAAAGACAAAAACAATCACTGCATTCAAAAGTTTTATAAAAAGGTTAAAAAAAAATGCATTTATGCAAGAATATACAACAAGATTAAGCACTTATAGTTGTGAGATTTTTTTTTCCCAACATCTAGTGCATTAAATAATGACTCATTCTTATCCTGTATCTAATTATATACGATTGAGATACAACACGTGGTCACAAGACTACCTTTCGAATACATTGAATATTGATACTTTGTTATGAATCACACGCACGTGACGTGACCATAAGCGAGCCCAGTCCGCCAGACAGCTCGAGCCCGCGAAGCCCTCAGATCCTGGGAGAGTTCCAGCCAGGGGCTCGCGGAAGGATCCAGCACGCAGGCGCTGCGGTTCCAGCCAGGCTGACGCCGACGTGGTGGCGCTCGCTCTCTCCGGCTCGTGAAGCCTCACAAACACGCTCTACTACACGCACACACCTTCTTCCCCTGCTCTGCCTGTGCTGAGCAAGAACTTACCGTATAGTCTCTACCACCTCCGCACCGTACGCGACCGGCACCGATGCACTTGTCACGGCAGAGGTAAGGACTTTGTGATTATTTGCACGATGTCCAATTTAATGATCCATCATTGCGATGTTTTTCTTTTTTTGTTGCGGGTTATTTTTTTCTGCTTGGATTTTGGAGGAATGTTATTGCATGCTGCTGTCATTGACTGATTACTTGCGCGGATGGCCAAGTTTGCTCGACTTGAGATGCTGCTATAAATCGACTCAGCCAACCCTAAATTAGGTAATATACATTATTTTAATCCTTTAAAAAATAAAATCATTGACATTGATCTCCCCATCCAATACACATTCTGAGCTGTCTAAATTAGTATTGCATAAAATGTCAAATGGCTCAACTTTGTTGATGCCATTAATTCAACTTATTTGGCTTGTCAAGGTGCGTGGGACGTGAGATCAGATAATAATGGAAAAGAAAAGTCTGCGCGATAGGGCAGCCTAGGGAAGGAAGCTGGTGTGTTTACTTTTAGTGTGTGTGTGTGTGTGTGTGTGTGTGTGTGTGTGTGTGTGTGTGTGTGTGTGTGTGTGTGTGTGTGTGTGTGTGTGTGTGTGCGTGTGTGTGTTTGTGTGCGTGCGTGCGTGCGTGCGTGCGTGCGTGTGTGTGTGTGTGCCCTATGTGTGCGCGCCCTCTGTGCGTGTGTGTGTGTGTGTGTGTGTGTGTGTGTGTGTGTGTGTGTGTGTGTGTGTGTGTGTGTGTGTGTGTGTGTGTGTGTGCGCCTGCGTGCCATTGCGTGTCTGTGTCTGTGTGTGTGTGTGTGTGTGTGTGTGTGTGTGTGTGTGTGTGTGTGTGTGTGTGTGTGTGTGTGTGTGTGTGTGTGTGTGTGTGTGGAGGGGGGGGGGGGGGGGGGGGGGGGGGGGGGGGGGGGGGA
>NC_044054.1:29552278-29584778 GCF_902167405.1 Gadus morhua
ACAGTCAAGACTTTACCGTTTTGAATTTACTGTCTCACAAATGATCTTTTGTGGGTCTTATTTTTATCTTTTCAAGGTCTGGTTTATTTAGTTAATCCCTTTATCACAGTTGCAGCCCTAAGGGGCTTCGAAGTCCCACAATCAGATGAGATTTTAAGACGCCAAATTACTTTGAAAATCCACCACAGACTCTGTCGGGAAGGACAGAGAACTTAAACCACAGACTAACTACTGTATTCCAAAAAAGCAGAGAACGGGTTACTTTATTTGGAATAATTGTACTGCTCTGTGCCCTTATCAATCCTCAAACACAGCTGAAAAAACTATCTTTCTTGTTTTAATTCCAATCAACTTTGTAATAATTCCCTGAGCAATAATTATATTTATAATAAATCCATTAAACTTTAACTTTATAATAACCCCATTCAACTTTAACATTGTAATAACTCCATTCAGCTTCAACTTTATAATAAATCCATTCAACTTTAATTTTATAGTAACTTCATTCAACTTTAACTTGTTAACAACTCCATTCAGCTTCAACTTTATAAAAAATCCATTCAACTTTCACTTTATAATAACTTCATTCAGCTTGGACTTTATATTAACTTCATTCAACTTTAACTTTGTAACAACTCCATTCAGCTTCAACTTTATAATAAATCCATTTAACTTTAACTTCATAGTAACTTCATTCAACTTTAACTTTGTAACATCTCCATTCAGCTTCAACTTTATAATAAATCCATTCAACTCTAACTTTATAATAACTTCATTCATCTTTAACTTTGTAATAACCCGATTCAGCGTCGCCCTCCTGTCATCCTTCCCCTCTCACGCTTTCTACTCCCTGGTTGCCGGGCAGGTTTGCACCTGTACTACGTCGGCGGGGAGGTGTACGCAGAGTGCCTGAGTGACAGCAGCATCTTCGTCCAGAGCCGCAACTGCAACTTCCAGCACGGCTTCCACGCCACCACGGTGTGCAAGATCCCCAGCGGCTGCAGCCTGAAGATCTTCAACAACCAGCTGTTCGCCCAGCTGCTCTCGCAGTCCGTCAACCACGGCTTCGAGGTGGTGTACGAGCTCACCAAGATGTGCACCATACGCATGAGCTTCGTCAAGGTAACGCCGCAGAACGCTGCCCAGCCTCACAGCCACATTCTCTACCTTAAACCAATTACTTTACAGCGATAGTGTAATGGGATTTACGCGTTATTGTTTCCTCAAGAGCTACGTAAAAACATTTATATATATGTAAATATTTATAGATAATATATTTATGTACACATTATTTTATATATATTATTTTATATATATATACAAATTATATATTTATATCTATATAAATATTAGAGCTGTCAGTTAAACGCGTTATTAACGGCGTTAACGCAAACCAAAATTAAAGGCGTTAAAAAATTTATCGCGCGATTAACGCAATTACTTTATAAAAAAAAAAAAAAAAAATTTTTTTTTTTTTTTTTTCTTTGGCTCAAAACAAAGAAGCAGTAGCCTGACTGCTATGTTCAAATGACATTTGTTCAAAGCAGTCGTTTAATTGCACTATAGGCTCTTTTTTTGTATCGTCCTGTTTTGATCAGTGTATATGCCAATGTTGTTATCAATAAAAAATCATTTGCACAAGGCAAGCCGATGCACTTCACCATGTTGATAAGAGAATTAAAATGAGAAGAATTATGGGACAAAAAAATCAAGGGATATTTAGCATAGAAAAAGAATTTGCGATTAATCGCGATTAATTAGAGTTAACTATGACATTAATGCGATTAATCACGATTAAATATTTTAATCGCTTGACAGCTCTAATAAATATACGTATACGTTTTGTGAAAGCCTCATACAGCCGTAATATTTCTACTACCAACGGCCCATGAGCTAGGCCTCCAGAGAAACAGCTAATCCAAATCACAAGTGATGGTTATGATATTCCACAACACAAATTGACCCATAACTTGAGGATAATGTGAATGAATAGCAGCCAAGTGAAAAAAGCGAGAACTTGAGAAAAAGGAGACATTTTTTAATCGCCAACTTTTGTAGATTGTAAATGTAAACTTCTAATCTGTGCAATAGGAGCCGGTTAATAATGTTCCTGAGAACAATGGGGAAACTGAATCCCTTGCTCAACTAGGGAAACACAACGTCCTGCTACCAAGTCTATTACTGCGCTGATGCTCCGTATCTACTATCGGTCCGCCAACATCCTCGATATCATACAGGGCTAATTACAAGTTAATCCTGTAGCTTTCTGATTCAATTTCCTCAATGAGCCTCTTGCAGTAACGTAATACACTTTTATCACTGCCCTGGATTCTGGTCCAAGGATGGGAGCCTGCCAAAACAGACCACACCTGCACATAGGACCTACATAGAACCTGATGCACTCATGCACAACACACAAATTCACCAGACACATGTGGTCAAATCCGCCTTTAACTGCTTATCCTTAAACCGTCATCGTTATATTATATATTTAATCTGTTTTGTTTCAGGGCTGGGGTGCGGAATACCACCGCCAGGACGTCACTAGCACCCCCTGCTGGATTGAAGTGCACCTGCACGGCCCCCTGCAATGGCTTGATAAGGTCCTGACTCAGATGGGCTCCCCTCATAACCCCATATCTTCCGTGTCATAACACACCAACACACTCATACACACAGGTAAACACACACGTAAGATGTGTCTGAAATGGCTTCATGGTTTTTGGTTAACCAGTGTCCCAGTACCAATATCAAATTTGGTGTCGATTGTAGGGCATTTGAAATATCCCATGATGCACACCGATGTGATTTGGTGAACACCTGAGCTCCCTAGTTAAAGGTGAATAGTGAACATTGGTGCTTCAGGTCAGACGTATGAAAGTGTTGGTAAAAGAGACAAGGTTTGATATGCAATTGTGACGTGTATCTTAGTACTACTATTCCATTCTGAATGGGCCGCTTCTCTCATTTCACAGTAGGACTGTTCTTTCATTTCAACAGCAGTATGTTACAGTGTGTGTGCTTCTTCTCGTTTGCTCTCGTTTGTACTGAATGCACTCCGAGACAAAGAAATGGGATAACATGTTGGTACGAGGTCTGTTCAACTGTTTGTATGTGAACTTGTGTATGATATACTATTTGAATATGTATAAAATACATGAACCGATTGCTTTTTACTTGTCTTGTCTTGATCCTATTTTCAAAGATAGGCAGAGATATACAGTATATAAATTAGGGCCCGACCGATTAATCGGCCGATTATAGCCTTTTTGAAAATAATCGGCATCGGCCAAAAAGACGCCGATTACAACCGATTATTTATTTATTTATTATTTTTTTTATGTTATTGCGCTTAGTATCCTGCAGATTGCGCTCCTACTCGCCTTGCTAACTAACAACTTTAGCTGGAGTAAAAAAAAGGAGATTGAATTTTACCGTACAACATGAAAGCACGCTCGCTCAGGCAGCTGCGCGCTCACCTCACCAATGTACACAAGACGCGTTGTTTGAGCATGTTTTGCCTGTTTTTGTTTAGGTCCCAGGCCATGTTAATTTGTTATACTGTAGACTCTAACGGTGAGACCACTTCTCAGCACGCACGTGTTAGTCACTGCTCACGAGCGCAGCACATTGGGAGTTAGTTATTTATTTTACATTTTACATTACTCATTTTTGACTGTAAATGTATTCTAAAACACTCAAAGGTTCTGCATTCAATTCACATATTCGTCAAAAGTGTTTAAAGTATATTTAAGGTATCAAAAACTATGTTTTATATGCTTTATTTTTATTTTTTTATTTTTTTAATCAGCCGATTAAATCGTAATCGTAATTTTTCTCTGAAAATAATCGGCATCAGCATCGGCACTCAAAAATCAATATCGGTCGGGCCCTAATATAAATACGTATCTACACACATTATCGGCTCATAGAATAGAGCGTCTTCCGGCAGAGGGACGTGGCCTCAGCAAAAATGGAAACATGATATTTGTGCGTTTTGATCAGTGTATAATCCCAACAAACTAAGAATATTGTTACCTTATAATGAGACCTCTTCCATGGAGCCATTTTCCTATGGTAGCTCAGAAAGGACATGGCTCTGGCAAGGACTTCTGTTCAATGAACAATCATAATCGCTAACTTTATTGTAAGCAAAGAACTATAGTGTAACTCCTACTACCGTTACTACTACAGCTAGTAACATTACTACTACTATCTTCCAGTTTTGACAGTCTTACAGTTTAGCTTCCAGCTTTGACACAATGTATTTCAGCACTTTGCTACTTTCAGGTAATGCAATTCAGCTTCAGTCAGTTTTCGATGTCAGCTTCCAGGTTTTTCACGCACGACAGGCATGATGGATTCACACAACCCGACAGAATCACCGAAGGGAGGCCCTGATTGGTCAGAAATTAGCTGGGGGCTGGCCTAAAATCGGGAGACAGGCATGCCAAATTACACACAAACAATAACTTAGATCTCAATTTAAATACCACACCTTTTAATAACAGATTCTTGGATGGAAAATATTTGCACCACACACAAAACATATTAAACGCTCAAAATAAATAATTGGCTTACTGCCTGGCAAAAAAACTAACACATGTAACGGTAATCTGTAGAATTCCCAAAGTCCGTCAAAGTCGATATCATGACAAGCACCGAATCCAAGGGATGACAGGACAGTTGGGAAAACCTGGAACGTCACTTGCTGTGGTCACTCCCAAAATCCAAGGAAATCCCACCTGTGATGGCTAGCAACCATGGACAACCAGCTGTGATTGGCTAGCACGCCGGGCAATCCAGCTGTGATTGTCTAGCAACCCGGGAAGTCCGGCTGTGATTGGCTGCGGCTTTGGGTGATCAGGAGCCTCTGCTGTTGCTGAAGGAAGCTGATGACCTCCGGGCTCCTGAGTAACGACTAGTAGCACACACACACACACACACACACACACACAGACACACACAAAATCTGTCAGAAGTGCTTCTCCTAGCACTCCGTTGATGAAAGACCAACATAAATCTATGAATCTATCTTATATGGTAAACGGAGAAACAGAAAACTATTTACGTGACTGTTGCCATAGTTAAAGAATAACAAACTAAACACCATGACAAGGAAGAGCCATAATATGCTTTGATGTCCCGATTTAGTCGCGGTGACGTACCAGTCTCTTTTGGTTGAGCACCTGCTCTATCAGGGAGGGTCTGGCAGGCCGGTCCCCTATGGTGCCAAGGCGCTGCTTGTTCACGGACACAGGCCTCTCCTCCGCCGTCTCCTGCACACACACACACACACACACACACACACACACACACACACACACACACACACACACACGCACACAGACACACAAACACAAAGTGTTTGTGACTCAATGGGACCATGTCTCAACTAACCGAATAGTGGTCATGTACGGATGTTAATAGCTTTAATCACAGGGGTGTATTGGCATGAAACGCTACCCACACACTCACATCAAGTTTCCCACTCGACAGGGCCTGGTCACTCTTCTTCTTCTTGTACTTGTCTTTGTACATCTTGTTGCGGTGCTTTTTGCACATCCAGGGCTTCCTCTGCTTGGCTACCTGCGTGGTGGTCTCGGTGCAGCCCTCGTAGGTGCACTGCTTGGGGGCGTTGTCGCCCTCCGACGCGTCCTCGTCGTTGAGCTCCTCAGGGCTGGCGGCGCTGTCACGGGGGTCCGAGGAGTCCAGCATGTCGGCCTCCTCGTCCGCATCGTCCATTTCGTACGAGAACATGTTGTTGTCCGACTCCAGGGGCGTGATCACGTTCCTGCTGTCCACCACGCCGCTCTTGTTCACGTAGTACCGCTGTCCGTCCTTGGTGAGCAGCAGGGTCGACTCTTTGTCTTTAATGCCGCCCGCCGCCGAGCTGTCGTCTTCGCTCATGTTTGCGGATTCCAGATCAAGCTGTTTTCTGAGCTCCTTGGGATATTTATAATGTAAATAGGCTGTGTCAGTCTGTCCACGGTGTCAGCGTTATCTAGTGATCCGTGGCTGACGCGTGTTCGCTCGTAGTAGCGTGTGGTTGGATCCCGTAGCTCAGCACAGGGACCGACGCGCTCTGAGCGTACTCAAGCGTATTAGATGAATTAGGGATGCGACCCGAGCATTGTTTCATCAGCTCTTTATCAACACGGGTCGGTGTTGTCTGCAGCGCATCGCAGCCTTCAGCAGCCCCGGACGGCTCGTATGATAACAAGGCTGTTCTTCTTCGGCGCAAGTATGGAGTTCCGTGTCGCTATTCCTTACGCACGCTGCCCCCTAGCGGCGGGACAGAAAAGTGGTGAAATTGAGTGCGCTTGGAACCAGAGCCATTATAGAGAAGGTCCCTTTAGGTTACTTTCTTTTTGGTTTCCTGTTACCCCCTATGTTTTATTCGATACATTTCGACAGTGTTACCCCTTATGGGTTTTTCATGACGACAGATAAAAAACGACAGTGTTACCCTTTACGTTTCATTTGATAAAAACAACAGTGCTACCCCATTATGTTTTTTTCCCATGATGACTGATTGTGTTGCCCCTTATATTTTATTTGACAAGGACAACAGTGTTACCCTTTATGTTTTTTTTCATGACGATCAATAAAAAACAACAGTGTTAACCCTTGTGTTTTTTTTCATGACGACCAATAAAAAACGACAGTGTTAGCCCTTTGTGTTTTTTTTCATGACGACCAAAGAAAAACAACAGTGTTACCCCCTATGTTTTATTTGAAAAATATCGACAGTGTTACCCCTTATGTTTATTTCATGATGGCCGATAAAAAACGACAGTTTTACCCCTTATGTTTTTTTTCATGACGACCAATAAAAAACAACAGTGTTACCCCTTATGTTTTTTTTCATGATGACCAATAAAAAACAACATTGTTACCCCTTATGTTTTTTTTCATGACGACCAATAAAAAACAAGTTATGTTTTTTTTCATGACGACCAATAAAAAACAACAGTGTTACCCCTTATGTTTTTTTTCATGATGACCAATAAAAAACAACATTGTTACCCCTTATGTTTTTTTTCATGATGACCAATAAAAAACAAGTTATGTTTTTTTTCATGACGACCAATAAAAAACAACAGTGTTACCCCTTAAGTTTTTTTTCATGATGACCAATAAAAAACAACAGTGTTACCCCTTATGGTTTTTTTCATGACGACCAAAGAAAAACGACAGTGTCACCCCTCATGTTTCATTTGATAAAAACGACAGTGTTACCCGCTATGTTTTAATTGATAAATATCGACAGTGTTACCCCTTATGTTTTTTTCATGACGACCAATAAAAAACAACAGTGTTGCCCCTTATGTTTTTTTTCATGACGACCAATAAAAAACAACAGTGTTACCCCTTATGTTTTTTTCATGATGACTAATAAAAAACAACAGTGTTACCCCTTAAGTTTTTTTTCATGATGACCAATAAAAAACAACAGTGTTACCCCTTATGGTTTTTTTCATGACGACCAAAGAAAAACGACAGTGTCACCCCTCATGTTTCATTTGATAAAAACGACAGTGTTACCCGCTATGTTTTAATTGATAAATATCGACAGTGTTACCCCTTATGTTTTTTTTCATGACGACCAATAAAAAACAACAGTTATGTTTTTTTTCACGATGACCAATAAAAAACAACAGTGTTACCCCTTATGTTTTTTTTCCCATGATGACTGATTGTGTTGCCCCTTATATTTTATTTGACAAGGACAACAGTGTTACCCTTTATGTTTTTTTTCATGACGATCAATAAAAAACAACAGTGTTAACCCTTGTGTTTTTTTTCATAACGACCAATAAAAAACGACAGTGTTAGCCCTCTGTGTTTTTTTTTTCATGACGACCAAAGAAAAACAACGGTGTTGCCCCCTATGTTTTATTTGAAAAAAATCGACAGTGTTACCCCTTATGTTTATTTCATGATGGCCGATAAAAAACGACAGATTTACCCCTTATGTTTTTTTTCATGACGACCAATAAAAAAACAACAGTTATTATGGTTTTTTTCATGACGACCAATAAAAAACAACAGTGTTACCCCTCATGTTTCATTTGATAAAAACGACAGTGTTACCCGCTATGTTTTAATTGATAAATATCGACAGTGTTACCCCTTATGTTTTTTTTCATGACGACCAATAAAAAACAACAGTTATGTTTTTTTTCATGATGACCAATAAAAAACAACAGTGTTACCCCTTATGTTTTTTTTCATGACGACCAATAAAAAACAACAGTGTTACCCCTTATGTTTTTTTTCATGACGACCAATAAAAAACAACAGTTATGTTTTTTTTCATGACGACCAATAAAAAACAACAGTGTTACCCCTTATGTTGTTTTTCATGACGATAAAAAAACAACAGTGTTACCCCTTATGTTGGTTTTTTTCATGACGACCAATAAAAAACAACAGTGTTACCCCTTATGTT
Source organism: Gadus morhua (assembly GCF_902167405.1). Taxonomy (NCBI): domain Eukaryota; kingdom Metazoa; phylum Chordata; class Actinopteri; order Gadiformes; family Gadidae; genus Gadus; species Gadus morhua. The sequence goes on from NC_044054.1 coordinate 29,560,734, forward strand.
GTTTTTCATGACGATAAAAAAACAACAGTGTTACCCCTTATGTTTTTTTTCATGACGACCAATAAAAAACAACAGTGTTACCCCTTATGTTTTTTTTCATGATGACCAATAAAAAACAACAGTGTTACCCCTTATGTTTTTTTTCATGACGACCAATAAAAAACAACAGTGTTACCCCTTATGTTTTTTTTCATGATGATCAATAAAAAACAACAGTGTTACCCCTTATGTTTTTTTCATGACGACCAATAAAAAACGACAGTGTTACCCCTTGTGGTTTTTTTCATGACGACCAAAGAAAAACAACAGTGTTACCCCCTATGTTTTATTTGATAAATATCGACAGTGTTATCCCTTATGTTCATTTCATGACGGCTGATAAAAAAACGACAGAGTTACCTCTCATGTTTTTTCCATGTTGACCAATAAAATCGACAGTGGTACCCCTGTCGACGTTTTTGCTGGGATCCGAACCTGAGCTGTTAGAGTGGTAACCTCCTAACTTACCAATGCACCATCAAGACACTGAATAAAGTCAACACAATGGTAATACTGGACTTTATAATTCGCATGAAATAGAGATAAGAGTCTACCAACAGAGGACATCAACCTGACTTGAACCCCGGTCACCAGGGGGTGAGCTCACAGCTCTCTCCACTTCCCACTGAGAATTGTGATTTAAATATGTCTGTGGTTATATATGACAATAGACATGATAGCATTACGTTTCAAATTAAAGATATTGTGTTTTCCACAGAAATTGAGCCGCGGTCACCAGTGGGTTAGGCAGAGTGCACTCCACTGCACCACTGAGGCGATGACATTACACAATAATCAATCATCAATAAAGAGGATATGCATGACATTAAAATGTATGTGTGTATTTCTATTATTTCCCTTATGTTTTTTTTCATGACGACCAATCAAAAACGACAGTGTTACCCCTTATGGTTTTTTCATGACGACTGATAAAAAACAACAGTGTTTCCCCTTATATTTTATTTGACAAAGACAACAGTGTTACCCCATATGTTTTTTTTCATGACGACCAATAAAAAACAACAGTGTTACCCCTTATGTTTTTTTTCATGACGACCAATAAAAAACAACAGTGTTACCCCTTATGTTTTTTTTCATGACGATCAATAAAAAATGACAGTGTTACCCCTTATGTTTCATTTGATAAAAAATACAGTGTTACCCGTTGCGTTTTTTTTCATGACGACCGATAAAAAACAACAGTGTCACCCCCTATGTTTTATTTGATAAATATCGACAGTGTTACCCCCTATGTTTTATTCAGTTTTCTGAACCAATCAATACTTCTTCTTTTTTTGCATGCTTTTATCATGCAACATGATTTTTCATTAAATTATTGACATCCACCCTTTTCATGATATTTATGATATTATCATTTCATTTTATTTAGAACATTGTCTGTGTAGGCTGACGTAGGCTATGACGCAAAACGCAGAACTGTCCGTATAGCTGAATATGGTACTATGCTGATTTTACATAAGCATGTTGGTGTTCAACATCTGTTGTAGTGAACATTCTAAAACTGGTGTAAAATATTGCTGCCATATTAATAGACACGTTGAATATTATCGTTTTGATTCTGGAATCCCGCACGTAAACTGGTTGGCAAAAAAAAGAGCAAAGACGGACGGTTCACTTGACGGAGAAACCGTCACTTTCCTCATATCAGACAACTCGTAACTCTGGATGAAAATGAAGGCTTTCTTTTATTGTCACTATCCTTTGTAAACCTTTAGAAATAACCTCCTGAATCCTTGTTATAACGCTGTGTATAATCCCGGACCGCAACAGCTTGTCTGCATGTTGTTAGTGTGTGAAATTCAGCCCAGTATCAGCCGAGTTGACTCTAATTTTCACATTGTTTACTTGCTAACGTTTGTGAATAACAGTGGCTAGTTGGCAGAACTCTTTTTACACACCAGTAGAGTGTTTATCAGGAGCGGAGCCCTGAATGTGACGTCACCCGTCATCTCGTCTCTGTAAACAATGGATGTTGCGCAGCATTTATTATGGCGTCATTATATAGACTCTCTCGACACCCCCCCCCCTCGGACTGACTTCCCGCGTCCCTGTTTCCCTCAATGCTTTTCTCTTTTCTCGATTTATTTTTCTTCGTGATCTCTCCATCTTTTGTTGCGTCTATCTTCTTCATATTAATATGCATGCTATATGTTATGTGTAGGATAGAGATGTGAAATGTATTGTAAATAATAACCAGTGGCTTTGCGTTGTTATACAGTTTTTTTATTAGGAATATTTTTGCTAGACCATTTGAACAGATACATGTATTAATATTGCAATGGATTCTAATGCTGTAGCACATTAGTGAGCACAAGTTTAAAAAAAAATCCACATTTGTGCTTTAGCGTGTCAATTTCATCAGCATGATTATTCCTATGTAATAAGCTGGACATTATGGAACACATATTTTATATCTGTTCTGAACTGTAAGGGCTCCTCATGAAATGTTATGAAAAGAGCTATAAATAATAGCTCATTGCTTTGTATCGGTTGATGCAGACCGGTTCTTTTCTTTCCTTTGCGGAGTCCGGCGAAGATTGAACGATAATGGATTGATAACTATTAAAAAAATTGAAGGTATGTTATTTACAAAACGTACAAACTATAATACCACTAAAGCTTATAAGAGTAGGCTACTGTATTCACTGTGTGATGAACACTGTCGACCATCTGTCTGTCATGCTTGTGATGAAGATGACACAGTACGATGGACATGATTCATATCCTCTTGTTTTTTCATTGGGATGTTTTTGAAATGTTTTTCAGATGGTAATGATAAACCACCTAAGTAGTTTATGAGAAGTTTATCACAGCTGCATCCAGTCATCAGCTAGTTTCAGCTAAAAATCAGCATTTAAATCTGGATAAAGATCACAAAACACAATATTGTGTTTACGCAAATATGATAAGATCATATTCACTGTTGGGGTTAAAAATCACAAAGGTAATGAAACATTGATGAGTTTGCTACAAGCACTTGCTATTACTGTTAGATTCAAGTTGTTAATTCAAGTTAACATTTACCGCTTCATAAGAATACCCCGGAGCACCCAAATCAACCATTATTATGAAAATAGTGGTTTGTGCAAAACATGAAGGGCACTCAAACCTTAGACGGAGGGCATCGTTTACAAGGTAATGGTGCAGCATGACATTGTTGAATCCTCAAATCGATTGAGCAATAAAAATACATTTGCACACTTTTTTTTTTATATATACTTCTGTCACCGTTTGATTTTACGCTGATCGGGCGCTGGGGGGTGGGGGGGGGGGGGGGGGGGGGGGGGTGAGGGGGGAGGCCAGCACATCCTAAAGACACCAACGAGATCTACGTCTACACAGTTGTATTTTGTCATCGCCTCCATTTCACTGGAGGTCCTCTGCCGAGTCCACGCACAAAAAAAACATCTTCTTTTATGAAAAAAAGGCAAATACAGTACATACTAATAAAAATTACGTGAGAAAGGTAAAGAGATAAATAAGGTTCAATAAAAACATGAACGCTTTTGTCCGTCGCGCGTACCCTTATTGCCTTGTGGAGCATCTTCGTCGTCTTCATCCTCATCATCGTCACGCCGGAAAGGCGTCTGAGTGCCGCGCTCCGATCATCACAGAGAGGGGGGGCCCCTCTCGCGCTCCCGGAGCTCCGGAACGTCTGCTCGGATGAGGGGAACGCTGAAGACCCGTGGTCGCCACACCCCCTCCCGCCACACATCGTCTGTATTATATATTTAGATTTTTCTCTTTTTTTTTATGCCGTTTTTTTTTCTTTTCTTTTTTTTACATTCCCCTCTTGTCTTTACGTTCTTTTTCGTTGCCAGCCCTCCACCTCCTCGTTCGGCCATCCTCGCTTCTCTGTAATGTCTCTCTACAATGTCTCTTCCCCCGCTGTCCCCCGCCCCTCCTCACCCCTCCTCACCCCCCCTCACCCCCCTCCTTCTGGAGGGGCAGACGAGGACCGACGTCTCTCCTCCCCCCTCCCCCCTCCCCCCTCCCCCCTCCCCAAACAGAAAAGAGAGGAGAGGCCGGGACGGCGAGGGGGCCCCGGGCTCCAGAAGGGACCCCTGGGGGGAGAGGGCGGGGCCGGCCCGGCTGGCGGGGTCGGAGGGGGGTGGAGGGGGGGCCCGAGGGCAGGAGACCCCGGGCTGTGATTGGGCGGTGCGTCCCTGGTCGTGGGGGTGCTGGGAGTGGGCGTGGTCGCGGTGGTCGCGGTGGTCGGCGTGGCGTTCTGCGGCAGCGGCGGGATCACATTCGGGTGGCGTCTTCGTCGGAGAACCGGCCCCTCCTGATCAAGAGCGGGGGCCTTGGGGGGAGGGGGGGGGGGGAGGAGGAGGAAATGACATCATGAGTCATGGATCCTTCACAGCAGGAGGAACTCCACAGGTTCAAGACCCGTTGATTAGTCCAACCTGACCTTTCTGCATGACGGCAGGAAGGAAGCAGTTCACAATTTGACGAACGTGACAATGACAACGTAACAATAAAGTGAATCATCCTCGATCCTCTTGAGGGAATGGGGCAGGAACGGCAACGAAGGAACCGACCATTTCCATGAAATTTATGTATATTGATTTGTTTTTACACCAATGTTCAGTAAATGTAGAGGGAATTCAGGTTCTCAACAAACGTTTGCATGCGGATGGATTTTATGCCCTTGACCGACCAAGAACTACAACTATTGATTAGAAATCCGCAGTCTGGTGGACATCGGTCGAACTTTGTACGTTATTTATGAATCGTAACACTTCCAACCTACATGTATAAATGTTTGGCAGACATTTTGCACACCAATGGGGGACCTTTTCACTGGTCGCCAAAAGGTTGCTGAGTGACCAATCACTGATCGGCAACCTATTGCATTCAACGTCAGAAGAGGGAGACATGACAGAGGTCAGGCAGGACAACACAGAGGGACAGACAAAGGGACATGGGGGCGGGGCTACTGATGGAACATCTGCCCTTCTCTGGGGAGACGAAAGGAGGAAAGGCATAAAGCCAGGATATGGGGATGCCTCAGCCAATCAGAGTGCATGAAGGACATCAAAGCACGCACGGACGCAAGAGCCAATCAAAGCGCAGCGCACACAGGCTGAAAGGAGGGGGGGGGGGTGAAGGGGGGGGGTGTTCATCCAGCAGAAGACATCAACAATCCCTTTCATCTATTTATTGTGTGTGACCGGTGAGGTCCCGTCGCTATGGAAACCGGGCCTACCTCATCCAGTACATGGCCGGGTGCTGGTAGAAGTCCAAGGAGCCGGATCTCTGCATGGAGAAGCTGCCGTCCAGCTGAACACAAAGAGAGAAGGCAGCAGCACATCAACCCACAGATAGCAGCACACTCTGGGCCCCGGCGGAGCCTGCAGGGAACAGGCAGCCTCTTTACGGCGTCCTCCTGTAATTACAGGGGCCCCGGCCCCGGCCCCGCCGCCAGAGCCGCCGAGACACTCACAGTAAATACAAAACACAGGTATAAAGTGCGAGAATCCTTCGAGGACATACAATCGATAAAATAAGCAAAGTTAAGCGCTACAATGTAGAAACTAAGAACGAGATTCCGAATTTCAAATTTAAATGTTAATAAAAAAAATATTCAGGACCCAATCAAAAAAGTGACGAATAAATGATGGTGGATGTTATGGTCCTGACAACCATAAGCTGGTTGTCAGGTCACAGGGAGAGGACGGACACTCCGGCTGGGGTATGGCTGACCTGAGGGCCGGTGTTGAAGTGCTTCTTTATCTTCCCTGCTACAGACAGCTGGTGCTCGTTCTCACACAGGCCCTCGTCCTGCAAGGGAGAGGGAGAGGGGAGGAGAGTAGGAGAGGAGGAGAGGAGGAGGAGAGGAGGAGAGGAGGAGAGGAGGAGGAGGAGGAGAGAGGAGAGGAGGAGAGGAGGAGGAGAGGAGGAGGAGGAGAGAGGAGAGGAGGAGGAGGAGGAGAGAGGAGAGGAGGAGAGGAGGAGGAGAGGAGGAGAGAAGGAGGAAGAGAGGAGAGGAGGAAGAGAGGAGGAGGTGAGGAGGAGAGGAGGAGAGGACGAGGAGAGGAGGAGAGGAGGAGAAGAGGGGAAGGGAGTAGAGGGGAGGGAGGAGAGGAGTGGATGAAAGGAAAGGAGGTGGGGGAGAAAGAAGAGGAGAGGAGAGTAGGCACATGGAGAGGGATTAGACGGTGGTCATCCACAAGAAGATATGAGCTTAAACTTCTTCAAAGCTTATTTTTGTCAACCACTAGTCAGAATCCCTGCAGCAAGGAATTACAACTCGACTCTAGGCTTTCAGCAAAGATGGACACATTTCATTATATTCATCTCCTCCAAATACAAAACATATTGAACATCAAGGCCACACCCTGGCCTAGAGTATCACTGTCCCCTACGGTACTCACCGTCACCCAAGGGTGCTCCAGCACCTGTAGGGCTGTGTATCTCTGCTCCGACTCCACTTCCAGCATGGACCGGATCAGCTCCTGAAGAACCAGAAACAACCAGGGAGGAACCAGGAAGAACCATGAGTAACGCCAGAGAACCACGCAGGGCTTCTCCTCAGTGCCCAGCGGAAACACTCGGCTTTCAGCTGCCGTTTGGCCGTTAACATGTTTCACTCGCCAAATGCACAATAGTGCAGAGTAACCTTCCTTCCATGCATTCCAACAACTGAGTAAAGGTGAAATATTAAATTGAAAGATTGATTAAATAATTGCAATTCAACAAATAAACAAAATATGAATAATTAAATAAAAAACAGAACAAAGGACACAAATTCAATCGACTAGATCCATCCCTAATCAAAAGCTGTTACAAGCTCTGATGTCAGTGGAGATAAAATGAAATGAATTGAATTATACCGATTCCACTAAACATAACGCGTAGGAGCATTGGCAGAAGGCGATAGGTGGTATAGGCCTACTGTATATCAAGGGGGGGTCCTCACCTTGGCTGTATCCGAGACATGATCCCAGTATGGAAGAGGAAACTCCAGCTGTCCCATTAGAATCTGATCAAACAGAATCTCCTGGTCTTCAATACTTCTAAATGTCAAATATAAATACAAATGCCATTATATAACTACATAGATCACACATCGATTTAACCAATTTGTTTTTACCTATTGCGTGACCTAATTGAATTGCAGACATTGCATACATTGCATTCATGCAAAGTATGCGTCTCACAATAGCAGACATTACTTCTATGTATAAACAAATTCACTTTAAGCTGCATTGCGTAACATTTCAACCAGCTTGTAGTTTAAGATTACCCAGACATATCTGTTGTTAATGCTGGTCGATAGGGATATCAATAACTTTATCAATGAAGTCACATCCTATTTCTATGTTAAAGGATGTATTCTGCAAATCTCACGCACCCCAGCCTAGCTACGCTAGTTAGCACCACACAGCTGCACAGTCAGTTAAATGATCTCACGAACAGGGCAAGGCAGAACCGACGGTACAATGCAACAATAGAGTGTGTTGAGGATGCAGCCTAGTTAGGGATGAAGAACAGACTGACTCACCCCCTAAAGGGAGGGAACCCACACAGCAGAATGAACGTGATGACTCCGGCTGCCCAGATGTCCACCTTAAGGCCATAACTGCACAACAAAGAAGAGCATTCATTAGATCCAATAAACACAAACATGCTTTAAGAAACAGCATATTGTTGATCAGAGTTACGGCTGTAATATGCGTCTCTTTGACCTCATGTTCTCTGGAGACACTTAAGGAGTACAGTGAAAGACAAAGTCTGCTACATGCTAACATTTAATTGTGTGCAAGTGGGTGTCTAACAAAGGAACTGAGGAATGGGGAACCAACCCTGTTTCTGCGATGATTTCCGGTGCTACATAAGTGGGCGTCCCGCAGACGGTGTAAAGGGGTCCTTCCACCACCGTGGCCAGGCCAAAGTCCCCCAGCTTCAAGCTCTTACTGCCGTCTGCATGCTCATACACCTAAACGCAGACACACACACACACACACACACTGGTGAGCATGAGAGCAGCCTATTGCGTAAGGAATACCTATGCTGGCTCGCTCAGGGCTGTTGACCTGATGATGGTGCATGAATAAACATGACGCAGACCGCCATGTACGTTTCCCCATTCGACGTTACAGAAATAGCATGTGTCCGTGTGTGTGTGACTGTGTGCGTGTGTGTGGGTATGTCCAAAACAAAGGCCAAGCAGGTAGCTCACTTCTGCTCATCACCGTCATTGGTAGACCCTACACATGGAGGGGCAGCACTTAGAGTTAGTTATGTTTGCTTGCATCTACAAATATGAATATTCCTGAATAATATTTGTTATCCTTGTAGACATAAATACAATTCATAAATGTAAATTTAATCTACTGTGTGTTTAGTGTTTACTGTTATCTGAGAGTGTATCTATGAGTTTGTGTGTCTGTGTCTATATGTGTGTGTGATTGTTTGTGTGATTTTGTGTGTGCATCTGTGCGTGTGTGTGTGTGTGTGTGTGTGTGTGTGTGTGTGTGTGTGTGTGTGTGTGTGTGTGTGTGTGTGTGTGTGTGTGTGTGTGTGTGTGAGATGGTTTGTGTGATTGTGTGTGCATGTGTGTGTGTGAGTGTTTATGCAATCCTGGAGGTAATGTGTGTGTAATGTGTGTAAACAAACACAGCGGAAACGCCGCGGCTCATCAGCCAGGCGTGTGTGCGTGTGTGTGTGTGTGCGTGCGTGTGTGTGTTTATGTGTGTTTCAAACTGTACATCTAAGCCGACAAAGATGTAATGAATACAAGAGCGTTGATGTACAATGGCATAATGAACTGCTCTGCCCCACCCCTATCTCAGGACAGCGAGAGCAAAGACTCTTGGAGACAGACATCTTGTTTGTGGAGAAAGAATCCTAACGTCTAAAACGTATGAAGCACAACAAACCAGGAGATGCCAGTGATTCACAAAATGACTTTCTACTGGAGAGAGGTTTGAGGTGAAGATGTAAGGATGACTCAGATGCCCTCCTACTTCGCCCAGCGTGAGCCGGTGAAGTCATTCCACTCCTCTTTAAAGTGACAGCAGACGGGAAGGAGGGAGGGAGGGAGAGAGAGAGAGAGAGAGAGAGAGAGAGAGAGAGAGAGAGAGAGAGAGAGAGAGAGAGAGAGAGAGAGAGAGAGAGAGAGAGAGAGAGAGAGAGAGATGGATAGACAGATATATAAAGAGAAAAAAATAGATGATAGCGATATATGAGGGATGGCTAGACAGAGTTATTGAAACATTGAGCGCTGGATAGATATGATGAATGGCTATACGAGAGATGGACAGCTGGAGCGAGAGCTCACCAACAGGTTCTCTGGTTTGATGTCTCTGTGGACAATGTTCAGACTGTGCAGGTACTTGATGGCGTTGGCCAGGTTGTACAGCATGCCGCTGGCGTCTCTCTCCGTGTATCTGTTGGTGGACGTGATGGCGTCGAAAAGGTCGCCCCCCTGTGGACATATCGTGACAGGACAAGGGGTGCGTTAGAACGGCAGAGCAAGTCTGAACGCTGACAGAAACCTCTCTAACCTCGAAAAATAGCAAGAAGAAGAATATGGATGGGATGCAAAATACGATTCCTCAAAGTATACATTTACATGAGCTGTGATACCCCAGAAATAAAGCCTTGCTACTTTCTAATACACCCTCTCTTTCTGTCACTCTCTTTCTCTTCTCTTCCTCTTGTCACCTTTTGTCTCTTTGGTGTGTCACAAACAGACGTTCGTCACATGCTCTGCACCAGGCTCACACACATACACACACACACACACACACACACACACACACACACACACACACACACACACACACACACACACAAACACACACACACACGCTTACTCATTCAGATAATGAAGCTTTACAAATAACAGAAAGCTCGGCCACTTGTTGCTCACACGTTATAACTCTCTCTCTGTCTCTCTCTCTCTCCCCCCCTCTCGCCGTCTCTCTGAATTCGAGGTTGTTCTTTCCGTTGTGTTCTCGCCTACTCTCTATCTATGCTCTCTGTCTTTCATTCGATCGCATTCATTCATGCCTGCTCCCTGGTTTGCTTTATCAAATATACATGGACTCACACAGGACATCTTCTCTATTCCTTCCAGTTCATATCACTTTCCCCGGCTCCAGCATATATCTGTATCTCCCTCCATCACCTAAAGACACTATCTTGATTTGTCACACACACATTTCTTATTTAGATTCCGTAGTAGTACTCTACAGAGCGGGGCTGGCAGATGGATGGCTCTTCTCACTCGTGAATTATGCACAGGCAGGGATGCGAGGGAGGCACACACACACACTGCTTGGGCTGAGGGCTGATTGCCATCCCATAATATACGATGAGATTGGAAGTCATTGTGTGTTTGTGTCAAGTCTACGGCTGCCGATTCGCTCTGTCTGTCTGTCTGTGTCTCTTCCGCTCTCTCTCTCTCTCTCTCTCCCTCTCCCTCTCCCTCTCTCTCTCTCTCTCTCTCTCTCTCTCTCTCTCTCTCTCTCTCTCTCTCTCTCTCTCTCTCTCTCTCTCTCTCTCTCTCTCTCTCTCTCTCTCTCTCTCTCTCTCTCTCTGTCTCTCTCTCCCTGCCTCTCTCTCTCTCTCTCTCTCTCGCTCTGTCTGGAGATCCCCATCTACCGCGCCAGGCCCAGACAGATGGAGGTGCTAACACAAGAACGTCTATGTATTCTTTATAATCAGTGTCAATTTGTTTTATTTCACTGCCGTACTTCCGGCCTGTCAGTAAGTCTGTCTGGAAGTCTGTCCGTCTGTCTGTCGTTTGAGTCCCACTTTCTTTCATTCTGTTGACATTTCAAACCCCCTTTCTTCCTTCACTTGTTTTTCCAAACTTTCTTTCTTCTCGTTCACCCTTTCTGAGGAGCGTTCATGTCCTCCTCGGCGGTCGTAACAAACAGACAAACAGACACAAACGCATTCACACAGTGGCGGTTCTAGGGGTGGGGCCACTGCTGAAATCTGATTGGCCCCTGACTTGCCCCTGTTCCGTGAATCAATTGACGAGCTGAACTACCGGAGAACTCAACGATCACAGATGCAATTCCACACCCAAACTATTGGCGGCATTAATGAGTCAATGCAACTTAGCAGAAGAACCACAACCCGTCAACAACTCAGCGCAAGGCTGGTACGCCCCCCCCCCCCCCCCCCCCCTCCCCCCCTCACCAACTCAGCGCAAGGCCGAATGTAGCATGTGGCCCCTTAATGGCCCCTGTTCCAGAAAAATCCTAGAACCACCACTGCATACACACACACACATGCACACGCCCACAAACACAAACACAGACACCCAAAAAACACAAGCACACATAAAAACAGAAACACACACGCACACGCAAACGCACGCACACAAACACACACACACAGACAAACTAAAGCACATAATGACACAAACACACACAACCACACCTACACACACCTTGACCAGCTCCATGACCAGATAGAGCTCGCTGTACGTGTCCACCTCCTCGATCAGCAGCACGACGTTGGGGTGCTTCACCCGTCGCAGGATGGACACCTCGTTCTGGATCATGTGCTCCTGGGAACACAACACACGCGTGTAACTGGCGACGCAAAGCACATGTCAGTGGCACCATATCCACAGTGTTCAGGGGGGGGGGGGGTCAATAAGGTATGCCCTATTCGTTCTGAACCTCGGGTTAGTAGGAACCTTAAAAATTATGAAAAAGCGACATTAACTCTGCATTTAGCATATGTTTTTATCCAAAGCGACTTACATCGGTTAATACACATATTGACACACCGACGGCAGAGTCAACCATGCAAGGCGACAGCCAGCTCGTCAGGAAGCCGACCCACAAGGTTCAAACTAACACGAGGTTCAAAACGATAAAAGGAACATTTACATTTAGGGCATTTAACAGACGCTTTTGTCCAAAGCGACTTACAATAAGTACACATAAGTCGGTACAATAAGGATGTTCATAGAACCAAGTGCCAAGCACTAACAGCCGCTATAGCTTAACCCATTCCCCGTATTCAACATAGATAACTATGACAAGATGCTACACAACTAAGTGCTATAACTAAATACGACATAAAATAAGTGCGTACATAAAGTGACGTACAGCCTTTGTGATCAATTGATATACACTGCATACCAATTCATCCCCCTGGCACTGAGTCAGCCCCCTTCCATCTGGGCTCCTACCCTAATTAAGAACCACTCAAAGGTCAGCTCATGAATATGTACTCGCATGACGGGCACTACGTAGACGGAGCAGAGAGGTCCCGAGGGCTTGGTCACTGCTGGGTTTCTCTGCCGTTTCACAACCACTCGTTTAATTAACTCTGTGATGGGTTGAGTGCTGAATGGATGGATGACTGAATGGATGGATAGATGGAGGGAGGGTGAGCGAATGGATGGATGGGTGAGTGAGTGAATACATGAATAGATGGAGGGTGTGTGGATGGATGGATGGATTTTGTTGGGTGAATGGATGAATGGACAGGTGGACGGATGAATCATGTTTAGATGGATGGACGTCGGTTGGGTGCATGGGGGCAGATTAACCGAAGCATTAATTATAATAAACTCCTAACAACAGAATCGTTTAAGGCTCACCTTGCCCCTGCATTTGCTCTTGTTGATGATCTTCAGCGCGTATTCCCGCCCCGTCGTGTGCTCCACGCATTCCCGGACCACTGCAAAGTTCCCGTCTCCCAGCGTGCGGCCCACCTTGTAGCGCTCCGATATGTAGGCTGGAACAGCTGGAATCTCAAGGACCGGGGCCTCAGCTGTGATGGGGAGGCGGGGGTGGGGGACGACGACACTTTGAGGGTGGAGGCAGTGGAGAGGAGAAACCAGGCCAGGCTGGGGAGCAGAAGCTCTGATGCCGATGTGTGTCACGGTCCATAAAGGTGGAGCTCGCTAAGCGCTGGAACATCGCAGCAGCGCTCCTCACACATGTAGCCCAATCTGAATGTGATCGGCTCAGATGTCCTCAGATAAGGTTCTGTCAATGTTATTAATACACAGATACCCTCGGGGACTCGTATTGCAAAGAGTTTTAACCACAGGGGTCCGACTGGGGCTGCCTGGGAATTCAAAGCACCGCCCAACGTGATATCTGCGTCTTCGTTAATTTGTCGATGTTGTGAGTGTCGTGGTTTAACAGTGTGCGAGGATATCTAACTATTTAAAAAGTGAAGTGAGTTCAAAACCACTACCTCACCGATGTTCCACACACGCCGTGGATGTTTTATGGATCATCGATGTTTTAGATGAATCTCCTAACTCAGAGTCCGACCCAGGGTGTGTTTTCTACCTCACGCGGAGGGAGAGATGGAGACGGTTCTGGTCGGGATCTTACCTTCAGGGGGAGACCCCCCACAGTCCTCCATCGAGTGACACGCCTGGACGGACGAAACAGAGTCGGAGGAACCCTGGGAGTCCTGACGGAGACAGAGGGGGAGGGGGGGGGGGGGGGGGGGGGAACCACGGACAGCCATGAATTGGATTCAATCAAACTGAAAACCTTCTCTGTTGGAATTGTGTCGTGGTGTGTAGGTGTGTGTCCGCTCCCCTCGAGTCGTGTTGGATTGTGTGTGTGTGTGTGTGTGTGTGTGTGTGTGTGTGTGTGTGTGTGTGTGTGTGTGTGTGTGTGTGTGTGTGTGTGTGTGTGTGTGTGTGTGTGTGTGTGTGTGTGTGTGTGTGTGTGTGTGTACAGCGACCTAAAAACGAAGCCTGGTGTTAACCTGACACTTCGTCCACAGACTGGATCAAATCGCTCCTAAGACCCTGATGTCTGGTTGTCATGGAAGCCCGGTGGGTAGAGAGGCGCTGATGAGGATAAACTTGTTACACACACACACACTACCATGCACACACATACATACACACACACACACACACACACACACACACACATACACACACACATACACAGGTGCACGCACACACGTGCACACACACACGCACGCGCATGCACACCACATACACATATATATATATACGCACACACATACACACACACACACTCACACTCACACTCAAACTCACACCCGGCGTCGCTCCAATGACCTCTTTTCACTTCCAACTTGAGGGAGCACGACAATGTGAAATTGGCTTTATTCATTCCAAGATTTCAGCAGCGCTGGCCGACTGCTTGGGGTGAAAGTTAATCATAATCTCTCCGTGGTGGGCACAGTGCTGTTGGCGAAGGCTCCGTGACAGAATGTTACCATATTAAATATAATCCAAAGGTCTTAAGTTTAGGTCTATGTTAGCATGCACGTTATACACATGGTTGACGATATGTTTTGATGAGATGGTTTGAAGGAGGAGGGCTTATCTGATCAATTTGAGAGCAGTGGTAATATTTGTACCTACTGTTTTGCAGTTATTTCATGTCACATTTATTTTCTCTGGAATGGGTTAAATGGGTTTTTTGCTCAACATATTCACTACAAAGGGATGGCAGTAGCCTGCAACTCTTATTGTACTCCAAGCTGGGTCGTTTTTGAAAAACAAATGATTATTCTGAGTTTTGAATCGGCCAATTTTTAACGCTCGTAAACCGACCGATAATCTGGATGGGGATAAACTGACTCTACACACGTTATTGGCTTCAAAACAAACCTTCTGCTAAATCTTATACTGCCATTCTTTGTTTTTTCCCTTCCTCGACTTTTTTTTTTTTTTTTTAATCAATGTCAGTAATGAGCGAGGCCAGCATCTCTATACTACCATGAAACAATGGGAACTGTTTTATTCGTGTTATTTCTGGTGTGTCTGAAGCTCATCAGTCAGCACCACTCAGCAGCTCTTATAAACTCACCTGAAAAAACAATTCAGGGAAGCGGACGCTCTTCATGTTTTATGTAACGTTTCCGTATCAACCGGACATACTTGGATCACAAATAACAACACAATATTTTGGTTTTACGGTTACGTCGCAGCCCTACACTCCCCCCGTGTGTCCATTTGGCCGCGGTATTAAATCCGTGCACTGACTCATGTTTACCTCTCCTCACCTCTGAAGCCCCGCTCGCTTCTCATTTCCATCCCTCGGTCTCCCTCTTTCTTCCTGCCATCAAGGGAAACAAAATACTGTTGCTATAGAAACTGCCAGGGAAGAGCGCAACCACAGACACTTCCAGTGGAAAGAAAGAGGCCCATACATGGTAATTTCCTGTCTGTTGCCGCTAGGTCAGGTTCTATCATGGGTTCTACAGAACGTTGCGTTCCGAAAATGTTTTGTTCGGTGTGTTTGTCGCTCCGCCTAGGACGAGACATTAGGTAAATCAGAACGAAAACAAACGGAGAAGATCGACCATGAGCCGCTCCAACTGTGTGTGAGTGTGTGGTGGAGGATGTTTAAGTTTGTATTTGACACCACACAACATATTCCTAGAAGTGGCGTTGCTTCAGGTGGGATGCTGGTTTAAAACCCTCCCCTGAAATATGGAAGTAAACACAAAATTAATGTTTTAAATGACTTCCAGTGTTGAGAGTATTGAGATTCGGGAAGAACATTTTCGTTTTGTACATGTTAATCGAAATGGGCCTTAGGTTATTAAATTGAAAAATACATTTTAAGGATTTGCATTTGCAACATATGTCAACTAAAAAACTGACATAGCGCACATCAGTAAAGCAAAGGAAAAGGAATATAGCTTCATATTCCAAATCCGTCCCAATTTATTCCTCTGAAAACTTATCAACACTCCCTCCACAGCCATAATCAATACATCTGTATGCCATGGCTGCCCTTAACTGTCCCTGACCGAAAGCTTCAAAAGGGAAAATGCATTTTGAAATTGCAATCGATCCCAGCAAAGTGTTTTAACCTTTAGTCCTCAACATAGGCCATTGAAAACTGCAATGGCAGTGTTTACTTGTGTTTAACATGTGCTGTGTAAACTGTAGAGTATCGAATGGCCAGCATATGTTTCTCTGCCTATTCATTGCCCTTAAAAACAATCATTCTCATTTCATGTGTCAAAGAAATAACCTGGCATTTCTGGTCTGATCTTCTTATCGCCATGCAGGCTCCTGCCTGACATTTGTGTGTGCGCCAGTGGGTTGATTCTGCTTGTTCTCTGATTTCCTGCTCCTCTCATGATGAGATAAGGCGATGGCTCCTCTGTTATTGTGCTGTCTAGACGGATGACATTCTCTCCCTCCCTCCCTCTCTCTCTCTCCCTCTTCATTGTATTTCATATCTCGTCGTCAGTGTTTGGTTTTAATACTCCCTTTTAGCATAGCGGCCACTTTTTGTTGGGTAGAACGATTTCATCTGGCGCCGGGCGCACGGTGGTTTAATAAAGTCTTAAATAAACACATTTGTTATTATTTAATACTCGTTATCCCCCGGCCCCCTCCCCCCTCCCTCTCTGCCGACGACCCGCGGATATGGGGATGACATTCTAATCACAGGGGAAATTGAATTGTGGCGGAATAACAGAAATCTGATTAAATGCTACCGGAGGAAAATGCTGCTACTGAAAATAATTCGGGGATAGAATAACAAAAACATTGAGTGTTCTGCTGGGGATTGTGTGGTCTGCGTTTTTAAATGAATGATAAATACTCATACTACTTTATGAGATTCCAATAAAATATGTGAGGATGTCAGGTTGGAGTCAAAGATAATTGTGCATTTAGCAATATTGCGTGTGCGTGTGTATACACACACACGAACACGCACACACGCACGCACGCACACGCACACACACACACACACACACACAAATTAATGAAGACAAAAATAAAACACAAAGGTGGGCACAATCTAAAATGACGATGAATTTAATGAGGACACAATCAGATGCTGGGTGATGACATGAATCAAATAAATACAAACAAAAAACAAACGCACCCTAAGAGCCGGCAGCAGCACAGTGGGAACCAGTGGCATTCTGTGGCTTCTACTGGGATCAAGTCTAGTCCCAGCGCCACCTCATTGTTTACAATGGGCAGCCAAATGGTGAGTTTCAATTCTGTCAAATTGATTATTGGAAGAGACAGTATTGATCTGCCGGAGAATCTCTCCCTTGGAATGCCCACTGAGTCCCAGTATGCTCCTTCGGTCTTATCAGCTGGTGTTTCCAAAGCAGGACAAAAGATAAACGGAGAGCTTCTAATGGCATAAACACAAAGCATACAATCTGAAGTATACAGCCAAATACAAGCTTTAATCACAAACACACATCAAAGAATGGAAACTGTTTTCCCCCTCAGGACTCACGTCGTTTTCTTTAACTTTTTTTACACACATCGACACATGCTCACACTGGAACTGAACACAACTGAAAACCTTTGAAATATGAAAACATATTGAGGGTGGGGGGGGGGAGGGGGCATCAATTCAATGTTATGGAAATAAATTGACCAATGACAGACACGAGGAGGGGTTGGTGTAAATCTTTCATACACACACACACACACGCACACAACAAATACAATACAATAACCTAACTGTAAATTAGAAAGGGAGTTTGAAAGACATGCAGCTAGGTGTTACTTTCATATCTGCCATTGAACAGATCCTGCACATCCTTGCACAGTTTTCCTTTCAAGCAGTGAATGTGACAAAGTATCGAGCGAATCTGTGAAAAGGTGACCCAGCCATCTCAAACCTTACATCTCGCTCCTAGAACTCTAACCATTGCCTCAGAGCCAGGGGGGGGGGTTCCTGAAGCGTCTTCAGGCAGCAAGGTCTAAGCTCATACCGAAGTGTGCAGGGAACGCATTTACATACAATGAAGTGCTTCTATACTGCATCGTCCCTGCCACGCTAACATGTGCGGGGATGACTGATTCATGTCTCGGTAGATGGGGGAGGGAGCTATAGAATCCTAGTGTGTTGGAGGGAGGGAGGGAGGGAGGGGGAGAGAGAGAGAGAGAGAGAGAGAGAGAGAGAGAGAGAGAGAGAGAGAGAGAGAGAGAGAGAGAGAGAGAGAGAGAGAGAGAGAGAGAGAGAGAGAGAGAGAGAGAGAGAGAGAGAGAGAGAGAGAGAGAGAGAGAGAGAGAGATGCCCGCCACAGGGAGTGATGAATGGAAACTATAGATAAAGAAATATTGCCAAGCACGCGTCGGAGAGGAGGGGTTATGTTCGGGAGGACGACGTGCGCGGCATGCATAGAGCTTTGATTTATGTGGCCGATAAATCGTGGAAATGGGTCAGTCTGGTGAGTCGCCAAACGTATGGAGAAATCTAGGGTGTCTCTCGGTTGGGGCGCTACCAATTGAAAATGATTCCTTCCCGTGTAGGGTAATTGTGAATGCATGCGTTGTGTGAAAGCATCCATGCACGCGGTGTGTGTGTGTGTGTGTGTGTGTGTGTGTGTGTGTGTGTGTGTGTGTGTGTGTGTGTGTGTGTGTGTGTGTGTGTGTGTGTGTGTGTGTGTGTGTGTGTGTGTGTGTGTGTGTGTGTGTGCGCGTGCGTGCTACGGAGCAAGCACTTGAGACCGGACAGTGGTTCGAAAGCCTGGCTTGGTACAGCTCAAGGCCATGTCTATGCTCCATTCCGGGACCGCGGCTTCGAATGGTGAATCTGTGAACGGTGAATGTGTCCGGAAAATAAACTTTAATTTAGAAAGCTTCAAATTGTCGCTTTGCCGCGTCTGCAGTCGTGAATCCTTACGGTTTTGTTGACCTATGACCTACGACCCAGATGTCCCCATAACCCAGATGTCCGCACAACGATGGATCAAAGGGAAAGAGGGCTTTTTCAATCACTTGACGGTTAAAGGCAAAGACTTTAAGAGTAGGATTCAATGTGTGTATGCCTGGCGTCCGTGCGGGTCTGGGCATGCACGCGTTCGTGTGCCTCTACTTGTGCACGTGTGTGTGTGTATGTGTGTTCAGAGAACGGCAGGAGACAGATGTCAAACTGCTTTGCTACCAGCGAGCTCCGGCTGCACTTTTGAAAAGAAGATTAGGATTAAAAAACGTCCAAAAATGTGCTGAACTTCTCGCTGTGGGGCTTAACGGCGCTCATTCGCGATGGGGACTGGCGCTGCCTCCAAGGTTACTGGAGGGAAATGAGAGACGCGTGGTGGGGGTTTGGGGGGGGGGGGGGGGGGGGGGGTATGGAGGGAGGGAGGGAAGGGAAAGTGTGCCAAGTGGGAAGGGAGGCTGAGCGTGGGGTGTGGAAGTGAGACGGCCGAGTTGCAGAAGGGGTGTGGGAGAGAAGAGATAATGGCTGCTGGGCATGCAGGGCGGGCTTCGGCTAAATCCCTCTATTTGTGCGCTATAAAACGTCCGAATTAAACTTTAGAACTAACATCCGGCACACCTCAAAAAAAAGGCCATGATTGTTGAATGCCATCGGTTGAGGGGGGGAGGCTGTTAGGGGAGGGCAGGCTTGTGTTGACGACAGTAGAGGATGCGATGGTGACAGGAAGTGAATTCTCGCATTATCCGCCCGCCGCCTGAATACTAAAAAGCAAGCACTGCGGCCTCGCATTAGCGGCCCGCCGGGTCTTTGGTGTACGTCGGGCTTGCTCTGTGTGTATTGGACGCATCACCATGGAAATGGTGTTGACTGCTCCATGATGAGTAAATAATTGTAATCAGGTGGATTCATTTTTCATTCGAGGGATGGAAAAGGGGCTTGAGAGAGAGAAAGAGAGCGGGAAGAGGGAGAACGAGGGGGGGGGGGGGGGGGGGAGGAGGTGGGGGTGGGATGGTGGAAGGGGGTTGTGGACAGTTTGTGTGCGCCTGCCCACTTGCTGTTCCACTTCCAGACAGCGAGCGATCCGGTGTGACCCATTTCCATGGCACAGGGTTCTAGGGCCTTTTGGGGCATCTCTCTCGCTCCATCTCTCTTTTTCTCTTTCTATCACATTAGCGCTCTCTCTCTCTCTCTCTCTCTCTCTCTCTCTGTATCACACACACACACACACACACACACACACACACACACACACACACACACACACACACACACACACACACACACACACACACACACACACACACACACACACACACACACACACACACACACATTCGATCTCCTCAATCCATCAGGGACCCCATTAAGGCCGTTCAGTGCGTTTCCCTCCCTGACCCATGGATCACATACAGGCTCATCGATGTTTGGCCCCCTAGGCCCTGGAGCCAAACACTCTGCCTTCCATCAAGGCTGCCGTCACACAATAAATTAAGTAAATAAGCTACGAAGGGGAACACATCCACGTATGTTCATGAGGACATGAAACGCGGTCGGCTTAGCTCAGGAGGTAGAGCCGCGTTGACTTGCAACCGGAAGGTCGCCGGTTCGATCCCCGGCTCCTCTCCTGGGGGGCTCGAGGTGTCCCTGAGCGAGACCCCCAACCCTAACTGCTCCCGACGAGCGGGCTGTCGCCTTGCTAGTCGACTCTGCCATGAATGTGTGAATGTGTGTGTGAACTGAAGTCGCTTTGGATGAAGCGCCTGCTAAACACCCTGAATGTAAATGCATTCCTACGGTGGACATGAAGTATGAGGCTGACGTACGTGTGCGTCGTGTGTCCTGTCGTTCTGAGGGACAACCTTCCTAGAAAGAGACCAGTCGAATGTTTGCAGTGTAGTGACTTATTCTCTGTGGCAGAGTTTCCCTGCGTTCTTATAACATTTCTATGGGATCAGGTTTACATTTGAAAGCAGTGCCACTTGTATACATGCAAGTGTAGTCTCTCTCTCTCTCTTACACACACACACACACGCACGCACGCACGCACGCACGCACGCACGCACACACACAATCTCTCGCTATATCTTACAGTTCATACCAACTCAATAATTGATCACATTTATCATGATAATAATCACAGAACACATGTATCATTTGTCATTATTCCCTCTGAATTGCACGGTCATTTCCCCTCTCAGAATGGAAGGCGGAATCACCTCCAGAACACAACATCTAACATACAATCGGTCGGCATCAAAGAGATTGGATCATTCGACTTTTTCTACTCTACTCCACAACAAAAAAAATCAAATAAAACATATTGTTTGGGGGTAGTGTATCTCAATCTATATATAGCCAATCACAGTGATGTTGGGGTCAGGGGACAGAGGTCAGGGGTCATGGCCCCGATGAAACACTAAAGATGGTGGACCGTAGTTCTCTCCGTATTCTAGCGGACTCTAAGATGAGCTTGGCCTGCACTCACTCAGAGCCATGTCCTTCTCCTGAGGACAGAGAAGGGTTACACGTAAGGTGTGAAGGCTGTGATTGTGTGTGCGTGTGTGTGTGTGTGTGTGTGTGTGTGTGTGTGTGTGTGTGTGTGTGTGTGTGTGTGTGTGTGTGTGTGTGTGTGTGTGTGTGTGTGTGTGTGTGTGTGTGTGTGTGTGTGTGTGTGTGTTGTACACTTACCCTCCTCCTGTTCAGGCTACCTGGGCTGGTGGGGGCGGGGGAGGGGGAGTTCCTGGAAAGGGGAGTCGACAGCTGACTGGCCGGAGTCCCATTCACTAGAGAGAGAAAGAGAGACGGAGAGAGAGAGACATGGAGAGAGTGAGAGGGCGAGGCAGAGAGAGAGAGACGGAGAGAGAGAAAGAGAAAGAGAGAGAGAAAGAGACAGACGGAGAGAAAAAGCGAGAGAGAGCGAGAGATAGAGACAGAAAGAGTGAGCGAGAGAGAGCGAAAGGGAGAGAGAGAGAAAACAGCGAGCCAGAGAGAGAGAGAACAACAGTCTGTTACAGTTCATCCAGATACACCTCATCTCCCCTCGTGAGACGATCAGAGGGTCTGCCGTACGACGGGCTGCCGACGTTATCACGTCGTACTCCATTACAAACGCAGACAGACGACGCATGAGAGAACCGCTCTGGGACAGCAGTCCTTCCATTAAAACATGACCAGTATTCATTTCTTAAATAAGAGCTCGAACACGAAGCAACATTAGCCATAGTTGAGTGTATAACCAATGACTCAAGTGAACTTAGGACATGGAAGGCTGTGAAGAGTTTTCAGGCCATTGGTTGGGCCCTCACCCTAAATCTAACCCGGTCCACACCTAACCCAGTCCAAACCTAACCCTGTCCAGACCTAACGCTGGTCTAAACTTAACCTAGGCCGGTCCAAACCTAACCTAGGTCTAAATCTTACCCGGTTCAAACCCAATCCTGCTCCAAACCAAACCTAAGCCGGTCCAAACCTAACCCAGGTCTAAACCTTACCCGGTCCAAACCAAATCCTGGTCCAAAGCAAACGTACCCCCTGGTCTAAACTTTACCTGGTCCAAACCTTTGCTTCACGCTGGCTGAAATGCGCTGATTGAACGACCGCTGACCGAAAACAAACGCCCACTTCAGTTGAAGCAAACGTTGATTTGGCAATCAAAGTACTGCGTGTGCTCCGGTGTATCTATGGAGGTCTCGGTGAAGATGCCCCCAGGGGCCAATGGCCGGGCAGTACCGGACCCCGACGTAAAGCCGGTTGAGACTGGCCGGTCTAGACAACACAACAGGTGAACATTTTTATTGATCGGGGAGAGTTGAGTGATGCTGAGTTTCTATGAAAAGCCAGACGATCAATGAGTGACAAATGGCTTCTGCGATGAGGACTGAAGTGCGCTCAACCAAGGCGGACAAAAGTCACTTTGTGAGGTACGAATCCCGGAGCCACAGTGGGGACCATACAAGAAATAATTGGCTATAATCAAAACAAATACTGAGAGAGAGAGAGAGAGAGAGAGAGAGAGAGAGAGAGAGAGAGAGAGAGAGAGAGAGAGAGAGAGAGAGAGAGAGAGAGAGAGAGAGAGAGAGAGAGAGAGAGAGAGAGAGAGAGACGAAAAGAGAGACGAAAAGAGAGAGAGAGAGACGAAAACAGAGAAAGAGAGAGATATGACAGAGAATATCCAAAGGGATGGATTTAACATTACGGTCTGCGAAGTGAGGGAGAGAAAGATGACATAACCTTTCACACAAATAGAACCAGAACCAGAACCGGTTTGTCCCTGAATCCTTCTCATTACAGAGGACCTCACATGTTCTGTAGGCCCCTGTGTCTGTCTGTTTAGTGTCATAAGAGGCTCCTATATCAAACCCCATTCAAGGAACTAGACCAGACACAGTGTGGGAGGTTAAGGTCAGGGTATTCTTAATTTTCCCTTTGAATCTGTGACTGATTTGAGAATGAGGATTAACTGGTAATTTCGTAGGAAATAGGCGTTATAAAAATAGGCAATAATGTTTCTTGCTATATCCTCAATGCGCCCCTTGTATCGGTATCGGCTGTCCAAAGGAGATAGCTCCAAATGTACTTCATGACTTCAATGTTAACGGTCTACTACACTGGTCTGAATTACCTCCACCTCCAACATTCTCACCGCACCAAAACACACCGAAGCTGCTCTCGATGCATCATCAACATCCTCTCAGAACAAAGATAGATAAATCGATCCTCCTCTCTCTGCTGTGTGTCAGAGACTGTGAGAGCATTAGCATATTCATATTGTATCCGCTACATCCAACTACATATAGCCCTCCACATCATCATCTCATGACTCGTTCTACAATACTGTGTGTGCACTATCACCATGGCGAGATATGAATCATCCATATGCCCACAACCCGAAAATAACAGTTATCTCCTAAAAGCAGCTGCCCTAGTCTTTTGAGTTATTATGTTGACCTTGATATTATAAAGAATCGCGGTCTCTCTCAGTGTGTGTGTGTGTGTGTGTGTGTGTGTGTGTGTGTGTGTGTGTGTGTGTGTGTGTGTGTGTGTGTGTGTGTGTTTCGAGATAACCGACCAGGTAATCCCTTTATCAGCCTACACTCCAAAGGGGAAACAGTCCAATCGTTTTGATTCAACTTTCCTAACGATGACAGCACAAACCAGAATAATAATGTTTCTGAAATGTCAGAAAAACGATTCTAACAAAACCTGCCACTAACGTCATCAATCCCTTCATATATCAAATAATCCGAAAATCCGATTCCTGAGCGATCAGATATGTGCATCGTTCGCGGAACCCGTTCATTGATGAATGGACTCATCGTTACTCATCGCCCGCTTACACTCC
>NC_044054.1:29589778-29599778 GCF_902167405.1 Gadus morhua
AGCTCCGCCCCCCTCTCGCTGTTTAGTGTGGTTTGCACTTCCTCGAAGTCCAAAACGCAGCCAATAGGGACCATTGCCGTGATGTGATTGGCCAGGCGTGGCGTTTTCTGATGCCGAATGCCCACCTCGATAACCCTCAATGACGTAGTTAGAAGTGCATGACCGATTTCTGTTGTCCATCACTATCAATGAATCAAGGTTGCTCTGCAAAAGGTTAATGAAATGATCCGCCAAATCTCAAAGTGAATCAACTAAAACCAACACTAATACAACAGCATAACAAACAGCCGTGCCATGTCCTCTGTACAGTGTGTGTGTGTGTGTGTGTGTGTGTGTGTGTGTGTGTGTGTGTGTGTGTGTGTGTGTGTGTGTGTGTGTGTGTGTGTGTGTGTGTGTGTGTGTGTTCTTATGTGTGTGTGTGTGTGTGTGTGTGTGTGCGTGCGTGGGTGTGTGTGTGTTCCCTGTGACTGATGGTGAGTCTTGATGGGAGGACAGTGTGTCACAGAGTGATAATTAGCAAGATGTGCGGGATGTCTCTCTGACTCGCTCTCTCTCTCCCCCCCCCCCTCCCCCTCCCCCTCCCTCTCTCTCTCTCTCTCTTTCTCTCTCTGTCCTATGGCTGATTCATTTAGTCCTTTGGTATAACTGTCACTGTAAGTCCTTCCCCATTTGTCGTGTTTTGAGCACAACTCATCTCCTGTCTTCCTGTCACCGTGCAGAGAGTAAACTCGGCCTCAAGGCGTCTATGAAGGTCCCGCCTTCCCTGACAAGCTGTCAATATGAGCCTCCATCCATCAAACCGTGCACATGAGTGTGCATGTGGCGGTGTGAGACAGAGAGAGACAGAGAGAGAGAGAGAAAGAGAGACAGAGACAGAGAGAGAGAGAGAAGGAAAGACAGAGAGACAGAGAGAGCGACCGAGAGAGCGAGAGAAAGAGCGAGACAGCAGACAGAGAGACAGAGAGAGAGACCAAGAGAGAGACAGAGAGAGAGAGAGAGAGGGAGAGAGAGAGAGCAAGAGAG
This sequence comes from Gadus morhua, assembly GCF_902167405.1. NCBI lineage: Eukaryota > Metazoa > Chordata > Actinopteri > Gadiformes > Gadidae > Gadus > Gadus morhua. The sequence continues at coordinate 29,590,802 of NC_044054.1, forward strand.
AGGGACACACAGAGAGACAGAGAGAGAGACCGAGAGCGAGGGAGAGAGGGAGAGAGAGAGAGCAAGAGAGAGAGGGACACACAGAGAGACAGAGAGAGAGACCGAGAGCGAGGGAGAGAGAGAGAGAGAAAGAGAGAGAACAAATTGCATTGTGAGAAACGGTGGGGGGATTGAGGAAATAAGAACCGAAGGCAAGAAAGAAATCATCCATATTGTAATGAGATTGTAGGAATATAAATGTAAGGTTGGTAGCCAACACGAACTCTGACATCGGTCAGAACGAGGCTCGGGGAACGGCTCTGTGCACGTAGGAGGATGTGTTGCCGCCGGTTACAGAGAGGCTTGGGTTTATCATGAACCTGGGGGAGAACCGTTAATGGGAGCAGTCAAAGGCTATTACTCACCACCGATAAGAGGGTGGGAGACAAGTGAGAGAGAGAGAAGGGGAGAGAGAGAAGGGGAGGGAGAGAGAGAGAGACTGAGAGAGAGAGAGAGAGAGAGAGAGAGAGAGAGAGAGAGAGAGAGAGAGAGAGAGAGAGAGAGAAAGAGAGAGAGAGAGAGGGCGAGAGGGCAAGAGGGCGAGAGAGAGAGAGAGAGAGAGAGACTGAGAGAGAGAGAGAGAGAGAGAGAGAGAGAGAGAGAGAGAGAGAGAGAGAGAGAGAGAGAGAGAGAGAGAGGGCGAGAGAGAGAGGGCGAGAGAGGAGCAGAGAGAGAGAGAGAGAGAGAGAGAGAGAGAGAGAGAGAGAGAGAGAGAGAGAGAGAGAGAGAGAGAGAGAGAGAGAGAGAGAGAGAGAGAGGGAGAGATGGGCTGTCTGTGTGGACTGGGGTAAGATGTGTCAGGATATTGAGGGGAAATGATTCAATGAATTGAACAAAAAAAACGACACACCAAAGCCCTTTGCATATTATAAAGTAGTGAGATGAGAATCTGAATGAACACAGAATCAGGCTGTGAAGCCCGGTGGTCTGTCTAATACGTTGACACTCAGGTAGGGAAGGATAACAGGCAGGTCTGCAGGCATCACAGAACGACCCCTATAGGAGGAGAGGACCCTCAAAGTCATCCAGGACACCCAGGGGCGTGCTGGGGCATTAAGGGGTTCATAGACATGGATAGGCGGCCATATTGGTTCGCTGTATCAGGTGATCAGATTCTAAAAGCCACACAGTGCAGCTCGGTCGAGTTGAGGTCGGAAACTAAACACACTGTAGCAAGAAAGAAAGAAAGAAAGAAAGAACGAAAGAACGAAAGAAAGAAAGAAAGAAAGAAAGAAAGAAAGAAAGAAAGAAAAAATAGAAGAAGAGAGAAAGAGAGAAAGAGAGAAAGAGAGAAAGAAAGAAAGAAAGAAAGAAAGAAAGAAAGAAAGAAAGAAAGAAAGAAAGAAAGAAAGAAAGAAAGAACGAAAGAAAACAGATAATACAACTAAATCTATTTAAGAAATACAAATAATGTAATATACAATATACTTTCATTATCACGCTTCGAAACAGAATCTGCGTCATTATCAGACTGAACGACCGGAGGTAACTCTCCCTAACGACTCTGCGCAGTGGATCAGCCTATTAATGCACAGCGCATAATGAGCGTGGCTGGAGTCCCCTGCCCCCCCACGCCCCCATCAGGGGGGCCCTTGCAATCATCCATACTGGAGGGTCTGCACACACAGAGGGGGGGGGGAGGGGGGGGGCAGGAGACACAGACTGCCAGATTGCAGGGCCAGGAGTCAGAACAGGAGCTAAATGCCAGCGCTGATTGGCAGGTGGAGATGGGCGGGGTCCACACTCACCGCTCTCGTCCAGCATGAAGTCGTCCTGGTACCGGAACTTCTCCGGTCCGCACGCCACGAAGATGTCCTCATCGCCGAAGAAGTCCTGCAGACATGTGACCTGGAGAGACAACGATCCAGTCACGGAGTGGGACTAACATTGTGGACTGACTATCATTCATATCCATGTATTGATTACATAACGTGTGTGTATGTGTGTGTGTGTGTGTGTGTGTGTGTGTGTGCGTGCGTGCCGGCGTGCGTTGTGTTTGTGTGTGTGAACGTTCACTCCACCTGTGTTTGTGTGTGATGCGATAGACTCGGATATATTTACACCTCACATCACACTGACTCAGGCACTGATCCTCCTCTGCAGATGTAATCTATTTTCAGAAGGAAGTGCATGTGTGCTCGCTGTGTTGCAATTCACGCCTCGCTCCCGCTAGGTTTGAATGGTATCATTATTCTTTCATCAGTTGTATATTGAGTGCGAAAAATAATGGAGTGTAATATTCGTGAGTGCGTTTTTTTGTGTATTTGTATGCGTGTGAGCATGGTTTGATGCAGGCATGCACCTGTGTGTGTGTGTGTGTGTGTGTGTGTGTGTGTGTGTGTGTGTGTGTGTGTGTGTGTGTGTGTGTGTGTGTGTGTGTGTGTGTGTGTGTGTGTGTGTGTGTGTGTGTGTGTGTGTGTGTGTGTCTGTTACCCCATACGTTAATGTATAAGTGAGTCTTATTTCCTTGAGGCAAACAACCACTTACTGAGCTAATCTACTGTGAACTTTCCTTCCATTAACCTAAACAACCAGAGGCCAGCCATCCCATAGTTTCCCATCCTAAAGTATCTACTCTCTAACGGACATTTCATGGTTGGCGGCAGCGATGGATGTAAAGCATGTGAGAGTAAGAGACTTTATTCCCATCGCAAACTCATTTGGGAGGTCAGATGTTCATGAGCTGTTGTTTTGCCTCATCATTACACAAACACAAATGTGTTGATATTGCATTTCCCCTGTGATGGGAGTCTGAATCCACTCAGATTATCTACCAAAACAATCAGCCACCAAATGTGAAATGGTCTAAATAAACAAAATCCAACGCCAATGCATCAGCATAATGAGAAACACTGTCGTTTCCTCTGTGTGCGTTTGTGTGTGCATGCGTGTGTGTGTGTGTGCGTGCGTGCGTTAGTGTGTGCACAAGCATGTGCATGTGAGTGCGTGTGTGCGTGAGCATGTGCACCTGCATGTGAGTGCGTGTTTGCGTTCGTGAGTGTGTGTTTGCATGTGAATATGAGTGCGTGCATGCATCTTTGCGTGTGTGTGTGTGCAAGTGTTTGACGATGTTATCAACATAAGGAACACCTGATGTCTTCACGTGTGATGTGTGTTGATGTGATTTGATTGATCACGCTACGTTTGAACCTTTCACACATCAACGACTCGGACACGGATGTCATAAACTGTCACTCATATCTCCATTTTCCGCAGCTAAACAGGGTCGATTTCCGGTAAATTAAAGACAAAGCCTTCCTCCGAATAGCTTCCATTGTTGAATCCCAGTAAAAGGTTTAGTGTAGGAGACTTAGAGACTGAGTAGACTTTTATTGAGGTTCCAAGAAAACTTCTAAATGAGAGTCTGCGGATAACAGCGAGCACAAGTCATACGTCTTTATATGAGACCTTGGCTTGGCTGAGAGAATGACTCATCTGCGGAGAACCAACTGTTTGAATAAATTACAACAACAGGGTAGTACACTGAATTCAGCTTTGTGTCCCCGAGCCCTCGAACAGCCCCTCTGGAACACGTCAAGGTAGATGAGCAGACCAAAACAAATCGCGCTCTTTCAATAAATAATAACCATATGACAACATTAAAAAAACAACACAAGTGTCGGGCTGTGGGCCACACATCTTTCAGCTTGCCTAGCTCAGTATGTACCGCTATGCTACAAGCTGAACCCACGTTGAACTGAATTGACTTGAATGAATGGAAACACTCGGCCATACCTTCTTCCCTCTTAACTCTAAACAATTCTGGTCCGAGAGGGATATGTGGAGAGCAAAGCAGTCAGGTGTATGTGTGTGTGTGTGTGTGTGTGTGTGTGTGTGTGTGTGTGTGTGTGTGTGTGTGTGTGTGTGTGTGTGTGTGTGTGTGTGTGTGTGTGTGTGTGTGTGTGCGCGTGTGTGTCCGTGTGTGCGAAGCTCTGAGTCAGACATGACTGCTTCCTGAGCACCGGCAGTGAACACGGTGACAGTAGGATCCTGCTGCCGGCTTAGTCAGCAAGGAGACATTTTGGGAGTCTGGGGCCCTTTGAAGCTTCACAGCCCAAGATAGATGGCCCCACACAGTGTCTGGAAACCATGGGGGAGAGGGGAGAGAGAGGGAGAGGGGAGGGAGAGAGGGAGGGAGGAGAGTAGAGAGGGAGGGGAGGAGGGAGAGAGAGGAGGTGCGGGGATGAGAGGAGAGAGGGAGGGGAGGAGAAAGGGAGAAGAGGAGAGAGGGAGAAGAGGAGAGAGGGAGAAGAGGAGGAGAGAGGAGCGATAGGAGAGAGGGAGAAGAGAGGGAGAGGGGAGGAGAGGAGAGGAGAGAGGGAGGAGGGGAGAGAGGGAGGGGAGGGGCGGGGATGAGAGGAAGGAGAGAGGGAGAATAGGATGGGAAAGGAGAGAGAGAGGAAAGGAGAGAGGAGAGAGGGAGGGGAAGAGAGGAGAAAGGGAGGAGAGTAGAGCGGGAGGAGAGAGGGAAGAGACGAATGGAGAGAGGGAGAGGGATGACAGAGGAGAGGGGAGGGGAGGAGAGGAGAGAGGGAGGAGAGGAGGGAGGGAGGAGAGGAGAGAGGGAGGAGAGAAGAGTGGGGGTGGAGACAAACAGAGAGAGGAACGGAGAAGAGTCGAGGAAACGAGAAGAAGGAGAACGAGAGAAAGGGCGAGCGAGAGAAGGAGAGACGAGGAGAAGTGCCACAAAACGATCCGTAATCACGATAAAAACGAAACGCACATCAGAGATAACAGCAAACAGACACCGTTCACACACACCCTCTGACAAGTGAGCACAGGAGCTCAACACAGTCACTGGGAAAGGGTGTGGGGACTTTTGTTGCCATGGCGATTAAGCCCCGGTAGGAGTTGAAGGTGGCCCCCTGGTGGCGGACACACACTTCGGTTCCCAGCGGGGGGCTCTGGTGTTAATTAAAACACACACTCAGATGCACAGCAGCCAAACCTGGTGTTCGCACCTCGTGGAAAGTACACGGTGAGAGGGCTTTCTATTTCCATCCATGCCTAGTTTAGTCTAGAACCAGCAGAACATCGTACACAGGGTTATTCTCAGTGCTTCCCAAGAGTGATTCTTCGTCTTGGCAAAGTAGACGATAAACAGAAGAAAGACCCCCCCCCCCCCCCCCCCCCCCCCCCCCGCCGACAAAAACAGATGGACAAGCATCTGAGGCTAATGAGGAGGTTATCTGAAAGGAAAAAGAGAATATGTAATTATCACAGCAACATCTCAAGGGAGAACAATAACATGGAGAGAATGGGTGTGTGTGGGAGAGAGAGAGAGAGAGAGAGAGAGAGAGAGAGAGAGAGAGAGAGAGAGAGAGAGAGAGAGAGAGAGAGAGAGAGAGAGAGAGAGAGAGAGAGAGTGACAAACACACACAGTGGAGAGGAAGCGATCTATTTCTGACTGATGCATGGAGCGCGTCTCTCTTGCAGAGAAATAACAAGCAGTGTATCTGAGGTCTCTCCTGTTCGACACGGAGAGAACAAAACTGGCTCGGTTACACAACAGCTCACCCCCGATTTAACAACAACAAAGACAGAGGAGCGAGCCAGAAGCACCGGGACGGAGACAGACAGAGAGAGAGAGAGGGAGAGAGAGAGGAACACAATCATAAGAATACAAATAAGAATAAGAATTGGATTTATAATGAGGAGAGCGCTGAGGAGACATGGGAATTGAATCGAGATCTCTTTGTGCTGAATGTCAGCTTCTGAAAAGGAACCAAGGAAAGGAATCGCAGCACAAGGATTCATTGTGTGGTTGTGTTGTAGTGTTGTGTTGTTTGTATTTTTGTTGTGTCTGTGGTAGGCCTGGTGTATGCATGAGAGAGTGAGAGTGTGTCTCGGTTGTTGTTTGCGCATAGAAATGTGTGTATAATGTGAGGTCTGTTGGGTATTCCTGCTGGACACTCTGTGGTCTCTTTATGCCGAGAAACAGATGCTCCCGCACAGATGAGAATATTAAATCGAGGTCACGCACACTTTTTTGGGGCGTTCGGGGATAAGGTGACAAAGCAAAATGTGTGACTCTCTGAAGAATTGCTATTGAGTTATTTGAAATGTGAAACATTTCGAGCTGCAAATAAAGTTAATATTATTATTATTATTAGTAGTAGTAGTAGTAGTAGTAGTAGTAGTAGTAGTAGTATCAGAATTGTATCAGTAAAGTAGTACTAGTAGTAGCAGTATAGTAGTAGTAGTAGTGGTAGTAGCAATAGCAGTATAATAGTAGTACTAGAAGTATAAGCAGTAGTAGTAGTAGTAGGAGGAGCAGTAGCAGAATGTAGTAGTACTCGTTGTATCTGTAAAGTAGTAGTAGTAGCAGTAGGAGTAGTAGGAGTAGTAGGAGTAGTAGGAGTAGTAGGAGTAGCCGCAGTGTGACTAAAACAATTGATTAGGTAGTTGGGCCGTTTCTCCGTAGTAAAGTTATCTGTCACCTGCACTGCTCACAGTGCTGATCACTCATTCTGTAGTCTGGCTGAATGGAATTGGACAGCGTCTATTGCCTAGCGTCGGATTTCACCGCTACTCCTCCCCTTCCGGTTGCTGGCATTTCCCCCCGGCACTATTTTGCATGGACAACGCGGCTGCTTCCCGGGCTTAGCCCCGCCCTAGACGATTGTGATTGGTTTAAATAAATAAAAACAGGCCCGCCCAGTTTCCCCACGGATAGACGGCTCGAGGTAGCGTGGTTCCAGACCATTCTACTTGCTGTAGTTTGGTCTGGCTTTGCGAGACTACTCATTCTGTGACCTATGATCAGGCCCACCAACCTCTAACCAAGCCTCCCACTCGGGGGGCTCCCAGACGGGGTCCTGTGTGATGGGCCGTGTGATTACAGGGCTTCTCTAATCCGCCCATTCATTTAACCGAAGCACCGGTTGTGACTCTGTGTTATATAATATATTGGACTGTTGATTTGTGTCTGTTAAGGTATATGGTGATGCGTACATGTTGCATGAAGTGTGTGTGGGATTAAATAAATACATGGAACAAATCTCAAATATTAATCCCACACGTTGCATATACTGTCTTAAATTGTGAATGAATACATTTTGTGAATGCAGAGATAAAGTCACTTCTCTATCCGTTACGTGAAGTGCGTCTGTGCTTGGGTTGTTTTCACATACTCCCGATCTGAGAAGTGATTGCATAACAAGCATACTGGCAACCTGATTGTGAGAGAAATAATTGTGTTCACCAGTCGCCATCTTGTGTCAATTCGCTGAACAACAACGAGAGTGCCATGTTCTTTCTTTTTAATCTCATTGCCTTTGTCTAAATATTTTCTAACACTTTCTTTGCCGATATAGCCGTTTTTTATTTGTCGTATTGTCACTAAGACAACAATTACAACAGATGATATTCGCAATACAAAACGGAATATTTGAAATGTACATCCCCGCAGTATTCATGTACGCCACAAGGGGGCGATGCTCCCTCAAAGTAGAAACACTATGACGAGCCCCCCTTGGCATCAATGAATTTAGTATGTTCTAATACACAACTGTCTAGACTACAATCATGATCATAATTGAAAATAGATTGGATCAAACAGACACACACACATACATAGCGGCCATTGAGATGAAGACATGCTCCATACTCCTATGAAACTGGCCGTTGATAATGAAATCACAGAGGTTATTTGATTGGCTGTTTGCGTGTCTGTGTGAACTCAGAGTGGCCTGACCGCAGCTAATACCGCAGGTACTATACATGGATATGGACACCCACACACACACACACACACACACACACACACACACACACACACACACACACACACACACACACACACACACACACACCTTCCAAACTCTTTGTGTCATTCCCCTAGGGCCTGAGAACTAAATTGAAAGCAGAAGTCTTATAGGAGCTTGTGTGTTCACTACTTCAAACGCAGCTCTTCAGCCTACACACATTTCATACTTATATCTTTCCCATTCATGTCCTCTGCTCATTCTATCTAAACCAACAGTATCATTTATCGTCCGGCACAGTTGTGTCAGGGCAGATAATAATGATGCGTTTGAAAGTCATGCATCCAAAACGATGTGGGTTGTTTACAGAGCGAAGCGTTTTTGGGTCGCGTTACAAATATGATCCACAGTTGGCGCTTGGTGTGCTTTCGGCTGTAAACAAACCGAGAACCAGGCAGTCTGTTGTTGCACAGTTATGATCTTTTCTTCTCTCTCCAAGTTTTCAGACCCCTTCCCAAAGACACAGGCCTGGGCTCAGTGGATGGCGCTGTCCATGGTGCTGAAAGAACTGATGCTGATGGAGCTATTCTGCAGCATCACAGTTGACTTGCATAGGTGGAGAAACCGTATGGAAGGTTTGATCAGAGGTACACACTCTGGTGTCTTACTCTACAACATCTCGGACATATGAAGCCAAGTGCAACTTCATACATTCATTCAGTTTGAGTACATTAATGTTAAAGTGAAAGTGACAATGCGTTCCATTTGCCCCTTCGTATCAGATGCATCTACTGGAAATGTGTCCTTGGCTAAGGCGCACAGCCCGTTATTGACAGCATCAGTACTAACTCAATAACAACACTGAGGCAAAACGATCGATCCGACCTCCAATTAATAATTAGTAATTCCATGGGTGCAATGTTGGGAGCTGTGGGAGCTAGAGAAAGAGAGAGAGAGAGAGAGAGAGAGAGAGAGAGAGAGAGAGAGAGAGAGAGAGAGAGAGAGAGAGAGAGAGAGAGAGAGAGAGAGAGAGAGAGAGAAAAAACACTGAATCGAGAAATCGGCATAGAGGAGTTTAGGAAACCGTTTGAAAACTTCCAGAGAGCTGAGTAGGCGTCCTCAGTAAAAGTCCCGGGCCAGAAGGCAAGCTATCATCCTGTTACATAACCTCCCACTGCCCTGAACTAATGTTGCTCCATGGAGGTATCACTTCTTTGGCGGGCAGAGAGTAG
>NC_044054.1:29604778-29608045 GCF_902167405.1 Gadus morhua
TTCTATCACAGTGTCTCTGCACTACATTACAGAGGTTAATGAAGTCAAAGTGCTCTCTCTCTATTTCTCTCTCTGTGTCTCTCTCCCTCTCTCTTCATCTCTCTCTCTCTCTCTCTCTCTCTCTCTCTCTCTCTCTCTCTCTCTCTCTCTCTCTCTCTCTCTCTCTCTCTCTCGCTCTCTCTCTCGCTCCCTCTCTCACTCTCTCTCTCTCTCGCTCTCTCTCTCCCTCCCTCCCTCGCTCTCTCCCACTGGGACAACAAACTCCACTCAAGCAAGACCCAGAAACCTAGTTCTAACACTGGCCCAATGAATGATGGGTCTCACTCACTCAGACACAGACACCCACACCTAAACCCCAACACACACACACACACACACACACACACACACACATACCTTTTGTGAAACCTCATACGGACATGCACTTAGGTGATTACCTTTGCCACTTCTGAAATTGTATCCTTCGTCTCCAGATGGGGCCGACATATGTCACCCATAAGTGACACTCGTTCTTTCAGCGCTTTTCATTAACAGGCAAGTAAGCAATTAAGCAAAACAACTCGACGTGATCCGTTTTGGCGTCTCAACGATTGTGTCAATGACTTCATTTCACTAGAAAGATACCTAATCCGACCAATAACCTCAGAGTCCTCGTACCCGAGCGAGCAGACCAAAGTGTTAGAACCATTTTGGCCTGGTTCTATAGAGCTACACCAGAGAGTTTCACTAGCATCTCTGCGGACGCGTCGTCCAGTGGGATCTGAGCTATGGAGATGTGTTGGGCATTGAATGCGCTCATTATCCCACGGCATCCTTCATCTGCCATCCGTTTCTCTTAATTATAGGCCGTCTCCACACCCTGACGTGCTACACACACACACACACACACACACAACCACACTGATACAGTACACACACACACTCACGTAGATACAGTTACCCATAATAACAATGAAAATAGAAATGGTTGGTTCTGTCCTCATCCAAGCCCATCTGGCATAGCTAGTGTGTAACCATGCCTACAGGCCTAATCAATGTTGGCTCTTAAAATAAATCTTCCATGATAGTCTTACTTACAAAGGCACGATTGTGAACCGGTGAGAGCAGCAAGCACCGCGACATCGCCAGGCTAACATTAGCCAACCGCTAACGCAAGGGTTGGTAGCGTAGCGCTGTGTTATTGTCAAGCTAACATTCACCAAAAGCTAACGGAAGGGTTGGTAGTTTAGCACCATGTCATCATCGAGCTAGCATCATGAACAGCTAACAAAAGAGTTGGTAGTATGAGGTGTGTATGAGGTGTGTTATCAGGTAACCACCTGGGATTAGGGCTATATTCTAACGGCTAACCTACGTAGACCTCCGGTTTGTATAGCACCTCACCCATTGAGGTTTCTCAAAGGGAACAACCACCATGCATCATCAACCCTGAGACAGTGAAACCGGAATGGTCCGCCATCTCTGGTGGCGGCCATGGGGTCACAGCCCGGTGGAGTGGGCCTAGATAGTACGACCTGCTCGGATCAACAGTGGACCATTGAATGAATGCTGTGAGGTTGTAACAGCATGAGACATGCCATGGAGATCAAGAGGGACCCGTCACTAGGACAGGGGCCTGTCATGGTGAGGCGCCCGGGGTAAGACACAGATCAATATATCCACATAGGGCTGTGGTCTGGGCCGTGTGTCTGCACCAAAGAGCCATTCCAAAAACCCAAATGCTTAACATGTGCTCTGGATCTGTTTGCTATTCAGTGTTGACAAGCATCTGTGGCTCAATATGTCTCTCTCTCACTGTGCTTGTGTGTGTGTGTGTGTGTGTGTGTGTGTGTGTGTGTGTGTGTGTGTGTGTGTGTGTGTGTGTGTGTGTGTGTGTGTGTGTGTGTGTGTGTGTGTGTGTGTGTGTGTGTGTGTGTGTGTGTTTGTATGGGTGGGTGGGTAGATGTGTGCATGTGAGTGTGTGGAAGGGTGTGTGTGTGTGAGTGACTGATTGGAAGGGGTGTGTGTGTGTGTGTGTGTGTGTGTGTGTGTGTGTGTGTGTGTGTGTGTGTGTGTGTGTGTGTGTGTGTGTGTAGGTGTGTGTCTACTGAATCTGTGTGTGTGAGAGTGTGTGTGTGGGGGGGGGGGGGGGTATTTGGGTGTCTGTGTGGGTGTTTGTGTGTATCTCTCTCTCTCTCTCTCTCTCTCTCTCTCTCTCTCTCTCTCTCTCTCTCTCTCTTTAAAGAGGAGGGAGGCGGCTAGATCTGTGAAGCGGGAACCTGGGAGTTATTTGTGTTTCCCGATGCTCTGGCATGCATCCTGGCTGAGTAGGAAGGGACCTCCATTCATGGACGTGACACATACTCTGAGCTGCGCGCACACACCTCCCTCGCTCCACCTCCCGCGCGAGATCTGCTAGCATGGATTCAGCCTGAACACCATAGGCCTAAGGGACACGTTATGGTGATTCAGGAACAGAAAACAACAGCTTCTGTTGATTCTCCTGCGATATAATGCCCAAAGAAAGAATGTGTAAAAGTAGAAATCTTCGGATGAAATCCTCAATTGAGGCGCTGTCCAAAATAGAACTTGGTCCTCATGTTCAACAGGGGAAGCGGAAGCCTACTTCAATTCACAAACAAACCATTCCCCACCAGAGCAAACCAAGGATCACCAATGTTTATGACATCATGGTTATAAATATTGGTGATCTTTCCAACATTGGAATATCATCTGCATAAAGAGAGACCTTCTGGAGCCCCCATCCGTCCAGCGGCCATGTTGTTTAGTCGGGGCGGGTGAACCTTCTAGAAACTTTGTAAAAACCAACCCAGTATCACACAGTGTGGTTCCACACGGAGACTCGGTAACCATGACAACACAACAAACTATTTGAAGATGCTGCATTCCACACCCACCTCGGACAGCGGCTTAGAATGCATTTAAGATTTTGTTCTCATGGTTTCCCGCCAAAAGATCCTTGTTTTGACCCACGTACGACCAAAATGGCCGCTACATGAACCAAAGCACCACTGGCACACCAAAGACCAGAGCTCTCGGTTTGAACCTCGACCGACCGGCCCCTTCCTCACCTGCTTGCCCTCCTGGGTGTAGATCTTCTTCACCACGCCCGAGTCCAGCTTGATGGCGTCCGTGATGTCGGTGAGCACCTGCTCGTACGAGTGCGCCGTCTTCTTGTTGAGCAGCACCCTCACGGCCTTGCGCGGCTTCACGCCGCTCCTCACCACCGTCACCAGCTTGGGCCGGATGAAGTCCTTGATCTCCCGG
>NC_044054.1:29608545-29628545 GCF_902167405.1 Gadus morhua
TCTGGTCCTCTGCCAATGCTACCGCGACAACAGCTTTCCGGGTGGCGTCCATGTTTTCCTGTGTGTGGGCGTGGCGTCAGATCCGAGATCCGAGTCGGTTCGCAGAGAATACTCGAACGCAGCATAAGTACAGCACTTTACGGAGGACTATAAACTGGCCGGCCTCTGAACCTACCCCCCCCCCCCCCACCCCATACATTTTTTCATCGAATCTACACGATTCACGGAGGTCACCTATTTTGGTTTCAAAACGGCGAATTTCGCCGAAAGGTGAGCGATTTTCATGCCTGTTTTCTAAATCATTTCACAAGCAGAACCAGACCCCCTCACGAACCTTCCCTTCTTCCTCGATGCCAACACGACAGTCCATCAGGTGGCTTTGGAGCTCGGCCTTCTCATTGGTCAGAAGCTTCAAGCGTTGCTGCAGTGCATCCTGGGAGAGAATAAAGGGAATAAAGCGTGACACACAACAACAATGAACAGCAGCAACGTGACCTCTGTGGGCCAACCCCTCGCGACCCCAGGCTCCGGGACAGGATACGACGGGGCGAAACCAGGGCATGTTTCAGTACCTGCGGCCAGTGTTCCTTCGACGCAGTCTGAGGTCATCGGTTTAAAATCCACACTGTGCTGTTCATTGGTTTGGAAATATCAGTTTAATGGTAAATTGACTCCATTTATAGAGCGCTTTTCTAACCAGGGGGCCACTCAAAGTGCTTAACAATTATTACCTAACATTCTCCGGTTCATACACATACCACACACCAACAACGCTGTCAGCCATGCAGGGGTAACAGCCAGCTCGTCTGGAGCTAGGGGTCAAGTTACCTGAGCGACTGCTGCCTTTATTGTATTATGATCAGATGATTAGACCCCTCTGATGTGGAGTACGGCTGGACGAAGGAGCGAGCTACCCATCACAATGTGGTCGGCAGAATACCTTACCATCATAAACAAAACATTCCTCCTCCTCCTCTGCCATTTTGTTATTTTAGCTCAAAGTTTTGAATTCTTAATGCAAGTTGTCTCCTTTTGCACTGCCACTAAAAACAAAGTAAACATAGGTCAACCGGTCTTCTGTTCAGGTTCCTATAACGACTCTGAACTATTTGTTTTGGGAGAGGAGGTGGCGATTAATGTGCAAAACTTTACATTTCTGGACTGCTTCATGTTCAACCATTTGCTATGATTCTCCTCAGTCTAACTTCTCCAGTCGGATAAAGGGTCTCATCCTATTTTTACAAAAATGGGGACAGTCTCCGTTTCTGGGGAGCTGTCCCGGAAATATCCCCGTTTTGTAAAAATAGGGTTAGAGTTGGGTTAAATCAATGAATGGGTTCTTAAATGACAAGGGATTTTATATTTTATTAGTATCCACTTGCACTATGGAATGTTTGCTGTTGTATTTGCATATTGAACAAAAACCTGAAGTCTTTGTAAGTCAAATAAGATGCTTCTTAATAAAACCATTAAACTGGAAGTTTAATGGTTTAAAGTGTGCTGGTGCTGAAACCACACCCTGCATGTTAAGCACTTTATGCACTCACCTTCTAAACTGAGATAAAACAAAGTTGCGTAGAATGGGAGGCCCAAGCCCCTCAGCAATTGAGGCCGAACCTGGAGATGTCTCTGGGGGGGGGGGGGGGGGGGGGGGGTCTTTGATATTAAAATCTTAAAATGTGATTTCAGATATAGTGGGAGGAACCTTTAACAATATTATAGCTACGGTTGTGTCTACGGTTAATGAAAGACTGGAGACCCCCCCCCCCAATGAGTGTGACGGTATAATCGCCCCCCCCCCTTGATACAACAATGTGACTCCATCTCCAACAGGCCGCTGTAATCCTACACTCTGACACAGGCTGCCTGCCACCGCAGCTCAGTGCATTCAGCCATTTCACAACCGACGGATCAGTCACTGCATTGTAACCCACAGGGACGTGGAAACACTGTCGTACGCAAACCTAATATGCTGCTCTGACTGAGCCACGCTAATTCCCCTAAGACGTTTTACTGGGACAGTCTCACAAAACTGAGCCTAGCATAACACATCTGTGAATTTAGATAATTAAGGGTATGTTTAAAAAAAGGTTGCTTATTACCCTGGAAGTAAAATAAAAACCAAAAGGACAGCCCTAAACCCAACCTAAATACAGTAACACACACAGTTCTGTTCTGAATGGCTACATTCAGAACTGTATACCTTCGCTATATTTTCAGAGACAAACTAATCTGCAAGTCACTGAGGGCAGACTAATGAAATCAGTCTAGTTAGGCAGACAGATAAACACACACTCATCAACGTATGCCCCTAACCAACACACACACTCACATGCACATCAACATACGCCCCTAACAGCAGCCCCAGTTAGTCCTAAATCATTGTAATTAGGTTGCATTGCTCCTCTACGGGCCTAGCTCTGCATAAACCAGTGATTACCGTGTGTGCTGTAATTGGGTTCATTCAAGTGCAGGGCTGGAGCTCCTGCCAGCAAAATTCCTCTAACGTCCCCATAGTAACACGATCCTACAGCGCCCTCTGCTGGTACTTAACCGCATCGGGCAATAACATGGTAAGCAATTATCGTCGAACAAACTCCTTTTTTCAGATGAAACTTACTGATGGCATGTCTTCGTAGGATCTAACAGAGGCCAATCGATCTGCAAGAGAAAGACCACCATGGTTACTGTGTGTGTGTGTGTGTGTGTGTGTGTGTGTGTGTGTGTGTGTGTGTGTGTGTGTGTGTGTGTGTGTGTGTGTGTGTGTGTGTGTGTGTGTGTGTGTGTGTGGCCTTGGTTCGCAAGAAAGGAACATTGAAGCAGAACTCAGTCATTATATACAGTATTCGCAAGGGTTAGATACGAGGTGAGCCTATTCCTGGAGTTGCTTCCATGACACGGAGATCGAGGCATTACTAGAGTGAGGGCCCCCAGGAGCCCACACTATCAAAATAATGGCTCACGTGGTTATGAATGTGTGCAGTGTGTAATGAGAGATTGGCTTGACACAGCCTAACGTTACCCATTGGGTTTCCTCGTAAATCCTCCAGTTTGTCGTGCACCATTGAGATCTGTCTCTGCAGCTGTCCGTTCAACTCTATCTGGGTCTCGTATCTGGTTTTCCACTCGTTACCTGGTTGTTGTCAGACATTTGCAAGATGGTTAAAGGCAACTGATGCAGTGAAATAGGATATGTAGGTCCTAGGCCACTGGCTTTTTTACTAGAGATACTGCATTATAGGCCGTATCTATAGCAAATCTATTTATTCTTGGTTGTTTGGCACGTTTAGGTTATTTTTTAGGTTTATTTATATGTTACGTGTATGTTAGCCTATACTGTTAAGACTTTCACTACAAATATGATCACACCTTTTTCAGTTACATGTAGGCAATTGTGTATTATCTCGTTTTAAAAGATTAGAAATCTAAACGCACGTGTATGAAAATAAAGAACCATTGGCAGCGAAGATAAGCCTACCTTGACGCGTTCTTACCTTCTCCATCGACACTATGCAGTCTCTCCTGCAGCTCCCGCATTGTGCCCCTCAGGTCGGAGACAGACTCCTCCAGCATGTCCCTGCATGGTCACAGATCATACATCAAGGCCTCTAACTAGCGCGATATCCACATGGACGGCCCGCCAACATGACAATGAACTACAAACTGCTAGACGTTGCGTTAACTTACTTCATTTCTTTTTCCTGTCTGAGTTCCGCCTGCAGACGCGACAGGTCGTACTTGTGGAAGTCTGCATCGACAGCACTCATGCCTCGAGAATGCCGCAGAACGGAGATTGTTGCTCCTTCATTGCCATGGAGACGCGTGTGAACGCCAAGTCACCCCAGTAACCAGAGATGTGGGGGGTCTCGGCTGAGTCGGATGGTTTCAGGGGTCCTAGCATTGCCGGGGTGGTGCATATAGGAACACCTCGCATTTAGAATAATGACTACGTCTTTACATACTCCCATTCTCAATAACTTTTCTTTATTTTCCACACATATGCGTTTTGATTTCCAAACTTTCAAAACAAGATAAAATAATATAATAGCCTATATATAAATAAAAGGCAACTTTGTTTATACAGCACTTTTCATACACGAGGCAGACTCAAATTGATTCACATAGAAAAATCGTCATACAATGAAATGAAATAGATAAAAGAAAAAAAGGCTAAAATAATCCATTGTAGAAAGTGCAATAAATTGCAGATTTAGAAGAAATCTAAAGCAATCATAAAATGAAGTTCTGAAATAAAACTCAACAAACATAAAAATAACTTTGTTAGGCCTACATTTGTCAAACAAACAAGAATAAACAGAATTGCGTGCGCTATAGCTTTTCAAACACATTGTATCCCTGTATCAGGTGGCCTACCAAAATAACAATACGCTGGTTTAAATAAAGTCTCTATGGTCTACTATTTATTCCTTCGATTCATGCGCCGTCTCCGCCCCGCCCTCGATCTGCGCGTGCGCTCTCTTCTCGCCAGGTTTTTTGACCATGGCTTTGGCGGTCTTCTTGCACGCGGTCTTCATGAATGCTTTGATGCCCAGGTTATCGATGTTGTGCGCGGCCACGACAGTATTGATCACCGATTGGACACCAGTGTCCGTGGCTCTACCCGCATCGTCACCGTACCTTTGTCATAAATAACAAGAGCGAAAATAAAGCAGTTGTCGGAATACACCAACCGCTAATTTGAAGATGGCTGGTGGTTGATGGGCAAGTGCCGACCCGGGCTCCCTGCGGACACACCTGTTACTGTGTGATATGTGCTTGTGTTTTATTATGACTTTTAACACGCGTGGTAACACCAAACAAACACCACACAAAAAGTCGAAAGCACAAAATCGGATGATGTTTCATGGTGTATATTTTATTAACCGCACAATGCACACTTTATGAACAGCAGAAGAAGAGGCATCACCATGCGATAGGGCAGAGATATAGCTTCTATTAACACTGATTGGTTAAAAAAGAGATGAACAGCATGCCGACAATAACCCATTGGTATTGTCTGGCGCGTATAGAAAGCGTTAATATAGAAATGTTTGATTAAAAGATCAGTTTGAAACAGTTGATTTGGGTTATTATCCAACATGGTTGAAGTTAGAAGAGCGTTTAAATAAAGAAAAAATTGACAAATTTCAGTCATCAATTCAAAGATTTTGTTGCCTTTTCACTCGTCTTGCAGTCATTGGTTGCCGGGCATGTTTAACAGTTTCTCTAAACCCTTAAATCTGAAAAACAAACAGAAGAAGAAACAGGAGAGCACAGAGAGATTGTCAGAGTTCCCGAAAAGCACCAAGAAACCAGATAAAACCAGTTTTAACTCTTAAGAGAAGCGTTCAGCGACACCAGCAGACAATCAATGGAAGGCAGAGGGAGAGCAGAGAAGTCATGATTTGGTTTAGTATTAAGATATACAAGAGGGGGGGGGGGGGGGGGGGCAGGAAATAGAACGAAACCTTACTTGTACTTTGCGGTCATGACCGTTTCCGACGCCACACTTTTACCCACGGTCTTGGCTCCTGACTCCAGAGCTGTCCACACGGCAGAAACGCCTTGAGATAGGACAACATGTTAGAACAAAGATAGTTGAAACATCAAAATGGCGACTGTGTACTAAACCACAGCTTTAAGGAGACATAAGCAACATAATCCATCTTCAGACCATCACACCTATGCTTGTGTTTCCGCTGTGATTGACAACCAGTGTAGCCAATCAAAATTGGCGACTCCACCAGCTCTAACCTCAGCTGAGACAAGGTCATGAATTGTATAGTTTCCACAAAAACACAATTTCCATTCCTCTCACTTCCTTGAGTTGTTAGGTCTCCAGAGCAAGAAGAATAAGAAGACAACAAAAAAAATAAATAAAGGAGAATGAAGAATTTGACAAATCAAAATCCGACACATTTAACGGAAACACCATAATCAGAAGTCCCCCCTCTTCTCTCTCGCCGCTTAACAGAGAAATCCCTCGCTCCGAAGCACTCTGAAGTCCCACCCTCTCCCTGGCCCAATAACGTTTTCCCGTCTCACACTCCCGATAACGGAATCCGGGAAAAGTCCCGCCTCTAGCGCCAGGATTGGACAGTCAGCATGTCAATCAAACTCGCACGCTGACTCCTAATCCTAACCCTATCAGAGACACGCGTTTGACTAACGTTAGTTTAATAAACATTACGATTTAACTTACCTTCCTTGCGGTCACGTGACGGATTTGAGCCTTTTTTGATTGGATCAGGGATTTAAACCAACGTGATTGGATAATCTCCAGCTATCCCCTCATTAATATTCATGATTTTCCCCGGATTCCGCCTTATGAAAAACACAGATTCGCGTCAGCCCTACCCTGTAGGCTGGTGACGGCCACCAGCTTGGCCCCGTCCATGCTGGAGGCCTGGCCGTCCTTGCTCTTCCTCAGGCTCTCCGGGATCAACTTGGCGCCGTGCTTCTTCACGTGTGGCGCCAGCCGCTCGCCCACGGCCTCCGCAACCGTGCTCACGCCGTTCACTGAGGTACGACACGCACACGCATGTGAGAGGACGACACCAACGAAGGCATGAAGACACACGGCCGGCACCGGAACACACAGAACAAGCAGGGAGTTGCCCGTGAACTTAAAAGTCCCATGACATGATGCCGCCATGGTGTGAGTGTAATTAGCCATTACAAGCCGTTTTGAAAATCCGCCTCTTATGACATCACAAGTGGGCGTGTCCACCTAGATGCGCACTGGATAGATCAGTCCACCGGTGGACTGCAGCAAACGTTGCTCACCTATCCAGCACGGATCTAGGTGGACACGCCCACTTGTGATGTCATAAGAGCCCGATTTTCAAAACGGCTCGTAACGGCTAATCACACTCACACCTGGTGGCATGTCATGGGACCTTTAAAGGTACTATTGTCCTCATTTCAAGGCTGAGGAGTTCAGGAGTGTTATACATGTTATATGTTCTGTATATTTCATGTCATATATCGTGAGTATAAGAGCGGGCAGGACGGTAGTGGTCCGAACTGCCATGTCCATCCTACACCTACAAGCAAGATGCCTAATTCATCTCAACATTCACTGTAAGTTGCCTCGAATCAAAGCTTCTGCTAAATTACCAATTAGTAGAAAAAATGCCTGCATAAATAAATAAAAAACATCCCACATTCTTTACAGTACGAGAAGCAAAGTTTTCTAGAGCGTACGACAAAGAAATTGTACTATCACACCCGGGATCAACCTTCCGAATGCGTCTGAACGTGACCGGCAGACACACACGCTTCAACAGTGCTCCATGTGGGGACGGTGCGTACCCAGGAAACGGCTGACCCGCGCTGCACCCCCGGTGGCCTGCTGGGCGGCCTGCAGGCCCTTGGTGACCTTGGGGCTGATCTCCACGGGGGTCTCCTCGGGGGTCATGTTGGTGCGCAGCTTGGTGGCCCCTTTGTGGACGGCCTTACCCGTGAACTCGGCCCCGCGCAGAAACTCCTTGCTCAGCCACGACGCCCCTGGAGGAACGTTAGCATGGCAGCCGTTAGCGGTTAGCAGTTAGCATGGCGGAAGTTAGCAGTTAGCATGGTAGCCGTTAGCAGTTAGCATGGCGAACGTTAGCATGGCGGAACGTATGTCGATCAGTTTGACAATTTTTACATTCCGTCCGTCTGAAGTAAAGGGGTAAAATGTGCGGTTCTAAAACCACACATTTGTGCTGCGTGACACAATGGAGAGCAGCTCCCTCTACTGGTCGACGCTGGTAGTGCGATTAGACGAGCCGCATGCTAAAGTTGATGGTTCGTAGACGGAATGTTAATGGATAAAGAGAGGTCACAGCCCAAGCGTGCACACAAACACACACACACACACACTCACACACACACACACACACACACCTGACAAGATATGTTGGGCCATCTTTTCGCTCCACTCAGGAAGTGGAGGTTTCTCCTCTCCCGTCACGATGAGCGGGGCTGCCTCCTCCTCCTCCTCCACCGGTCCAAGGGGAACCTTTTCACTCAGGTTGATGACCTCTGACCTCTCGCCCTCGACTGGAACCTGCAAGATATTAATATGAAGACGACGTACAGATTTCACACATTACAGAGCGGAGGATGATTGTCTGTGTGAACCCTATTTGTTTTAACATGTTTTTTTTTTCTCTGTATTTTTAAATTGGCCATTCACTATTGCCGAATATGTTCTTAACCTTGAAGCATATTCCCAGCCCGCCTACACACAAAGCAACATAAAATAAAAGGTGCAGAGTGGAGTCGAAGAGGTTGAAGACATCATGTAAAACACCTGCTGTTCACCAGCTGAGAATGTTCGCCCCACAACCCATTAGATTAAAGTCTCTCAGATTGCCTTTCAGCGAAAGGAAGGAGAAGGAATATAACAAAGAAGCCAGTGGCAATCTTTTTTTCCGCCCAAGATTGACATTTTCAGGTGTAGTTCGATAAAAGTATAGATTGTAATCAAACAGAGCACATCCTACCCTATCGTGATGAAGACTGTTTAGAAAAAAAGTGCCCGAATATTGACATATTTGACAGTTACAGGCTAAACCCTTTCCTGCCGAGCGAGATTTGACTCTAACCTGAGCATCTTAATGGCTTAGAAAATGGCATCAGATTTATGACATATGTCGCGAGGGAGCGCGTCTGACGTTCTGACGAGCAAATTATATATTCTAACAGCCGTGAGTTGTACAGGGAGCAGTCACGGAAGCTGTCAATCAAGCTACAAGGAGGTCTGTGTGGTTGTGAACGCGTTGACCAATCATAAGAGGGCCAGTGCCTCCCTTGGGATCCGCTCACGAAATGATCCAAAGTCATGTCGACTCGCGCTGGCAAACCTCCCCTGAGAGAGCGGGGTTTAACCTGTGGGAGAATGTACGGCCGGCGGCGCTCGCCCAGCGAAACCCTATCACGCGTGGCGCCTGCTTTGTTCTACGGCTGCTTTGTGCACTCGCTGCTTAGTTCAACACTCGCAGGTGCCCTGCTTTGTCTCTCCCCGTGTTCTGTTTATCGCTCACAGCTGCCGGTGCAGCTCTCGGTTGTTGACTTTATATAATTTGAAAGTGAGCCCGTTTGTTGGGCCTCGCCACATCGGACAAATCTGGCGTAATACTCTGGCTGATGTTTATGTCAGGATAGAGGTCCCATTAGACTCTATAAGAGAGTTCTTGCCTGTAACTCAGACATTTTGGTTGCAGTTGTTCTAGTTAAAAAAAAAAAATCGGTCAATATTTGGGTACTTCCACCTGAATCTCATAGGAATAGTCTGGGATCTGCTCCGTTGGCTTACAATAAATACTTTTATCTTGCTACACTTGAAAATGTAGAAAAGTTAACCTAGTTTTTCCTTTGTGAGTTGACGTAGCTTGACAATTTTGGGGCATAACCCAAGGGAGGCACCTCTTAGGATTAGTAACTTTCACCGTGACCAATCCTAACACAACACAAACAAAAAAACAGTAAAATGCGAAAATCTACCTTCTGGTGCATAGGGGTGAACTTGTCATGCATGGCTCAGTGCTTCTTATGCGCTCACCTGAACCCGCAGTTCCACAAGCTGAGCCAGGACGTCCTTAAACAGCTCTCGGTGAGCGGAGGGGAGTTCGTTGGACAGGACGATGCCCACGTAGGAGCCCGGGCTGGCCCTCAGCGTGTCCGGGAACATGTAGATCCCAGAGCTGGCCAATAGGACGGGGGTGTCTGGCGCCAGCGGATAGAGCCAGTCGCACACCTTAGAACGCAAAGGAAGCGGGATAAAACGTAAGACAAGCAGTCAAACCATCTCGGATGCATCTAAACTTAACTAGAACTGCTCTCATATGTAACCATTGGTCATTCTACTTTTTCTACATGGACTCTTGATGTGAATTGGGACCTATTTTGTGTGTAAAAGTTTTTTTTTAAATCTATTTTGTATACTGGTATGTTGTTTTTATGTTCTTGACTTGCCTTGGGACAACGGATGTAAATTAGCAACTAAGCTAACTCCGGCATATTTATATTGATGCTCTGGCTGACATGTTAATTAATGTGCACTGTCCTAATCAAATAAATACATAATAATAATAATAATAACATGGAGACAAATTATAGCAAGCTAGCTCACAAAAGTATTCCCTGGTAAATATGATATTGTACATTGATTCCCATGGGTGAAATAGATGTTATAACATTAATCTGATGGACGTCACTGTAAGGAATATTGATGTTGATGACAATAAAAGGGACGAGCGTGTGTGAGCACATCTTGAGTTAAATTTATACAGCGCTTTTCTAACCAGTTGCCACTGAAAATCGCTTTACAAAATTGCCCAACAATCATCCATTCACACACACATTCACACACCGATGGCGGATGTCAACCATGCAAGGCGACAGCCAGCTCGTCGGGAGCAGTCAGGGGGAGGGCGTCTTGCTCAGGGACACCTCGACACGCTAGGAGGAGCCGGGGATCGAACCAGCAACCTTCCGGTTACCAGTCAACCCGCTCTTACCTCCTGAGCCCACATGCCGCGTGTTGTATGTTGGGGTCACACATTGTGGCACGGTCCCCATTATTATCCATTATAGTCCGTGGTATTATCATTCTAATGTTTGCTTCCCATAGAGCCAGGGCAGTGGCGGTATGCCAGCTGAAAGACAGGCCGCTGCGAGGGCCAGAGCCGAACAACACAAACGCAGAGTCATCTGTATTAAGAGAGCATTGTGCTACCGGACCACAGCACTGCCGTGGTCAGACCATGGCGGGACAAGACCGGGGGGGGGGGGATGTCAGCCGTATCATCACCGATGCCAAGACCTACATGTTTGGAATACTGTGCTCTCCTCTGCTCTTAGAGACACATAATATAAGGTGTTCAAAATAAGCTTATCAAGGCGTTTCATATTAACTCACATGGTTGACATGGCTAATATCAACTGTACACTTTTTAATCAATGTAACCAACAGATACGGATATGATCTGTTGGTTCTTAGATAAAATCCATTCTTGTGTCAACATATGAAGGCACCACGGCTTCCAAATAGTCTTACTGCACTGTGCCTAATGCTAATTATTCCATATTATTTAGAAAATTCATTCATTAATCATTATTAACATAATGATTAATTATACCCTCTCATGTCTTTAACCATTTGTCTCACTTGAGTGGTTACCTTACCACATTTTGCATAAAAGATTCTCTCTTAGGATCTAACGATGAATGTGATGATTATTTTTATGAAGTTAGATATTTTGAATTCCCCATTCAGGATACTATCCATCTCCTTAAAATACTATTTCAGAAGGATTCTGTTCACTTTCTAAGGGGTCAGCTATGATTCGATAATTATATTTTGGAAAAAATAAGTCATATATATTCAGGGACATTTTACAACTATTGCAGTGTTGTCACTTGGAGTCTAGTTCACTGAATTAGGTCACTGAAACTAACCATAGAAACTAGTCTATCATTTAATTACCACAAAGGGACCACACCTTCATACCCTGGAGGCTATAGAAACGATTCAACACACACACACACACACACACACACACACACACACACACACACACACACACACACACACACACACACACACACACACACACACACACACACACACACACACACACACACACACACACACACACACAACTTACATGAAGGTAGGCTGAGGAGGGCTTCTCCTTGCCGGTTGCCGCTGGAGAACGTTCCTCCTCACACCTGAAGACGCGCAGGTACCCCGGCTGGAACAGGGAGCTGACCTGTCCGTCTGGAGCAACGAAGAACATCTGCACCCCCGCAGGAATGAACACCAGCTCCTGGCCCACCCTTCCACACAGGGCCCCGGGCCCCTGTCCCCACAACACGCCGCCAGCGCTCCCGATGAGGCTCTGGTGGCCCTCGCCGGGCCGCGGGGTGTACGCCGGAGGCTGGTCCCCGGGAAGGACAAGGGGTCTGGGGGGTAGAGAGGGGAGGTCGGGGGTCGAACTCCCAGCAGTAAAAAGGCTGTCTTGTGCTTGCAGTACTAGCTCCGGAAACGTCGAGGTCTGAGCGAGCATCGCCGGTATGCTAGGGTACAGACAGCCCTGTTGGGACTCCAGTGTGTCCACACCGGCGGGGAGAGGATCCATGGAGACCCGGCTTCTCTGGGCCTCAGTCGTCTGCTTGGTGGTCTCCAGATCGGCCAGATGTAGCGTCAGGTTCTTGAGAATGGCGGCCATCTTATGCTGGAGCTGTCTGGCGGCGTCCCAGTGGGGGCCTCGGTGCCGCTCGCCGTTCGTGGGGATCTCCAGTCCCTGTTGGAGGTGCTGTCTGCCCCGCCGGTAGTAGTCCAGGCCCTCGGTCCTTTTACCGGCGTCCTCTGCCCCGCGTCCCTGGCTCAGACAGTGAAACGCCAACTCGTACTGATCCTTGACCAGCAGCAGCTCAGCAGGCTGTTGGGCCATGCTGACAACCAGTGATTACTTGGACAAAGACGTCAGAAAAACACGTGGATCGTAGTTAATTTACAAAAGTAAATATTCAAGTGGAAGAATTAAGAAAACGCCGCATTAAACTCAAAGCCTACAACGATCTAAAAGTGCTGTTCAAGCTCGCCCAGTACAGAAGTATGCAGGGTAGTGAATGAGCCATAGGGAAGTGAATGAGCCATACGGAGAGGAATCCGCTACTGTCCCGACCTGGTCTGACCTGAACAACCAGGTAGGAGTGGTGCGCGTTTTAAATATAGATGTTCAGCATCACCACGGCCCTGACACGGCGGTTCAAATGTAGGCGGATAAGTTATAACTAGCAACTCAAACAGGAAGAAAGTTTATCAGTCAGCGGGTCTTACCTTACGCTTGGTAGACCGAAAAAAAATGCAGAATCAAGTATCAAATTAGTTGGCTGAAACGGTAGTTTCATGCCCGCGTCTGGTCGCTGTGAAGTCCCGTTGACAGACACCGCTCTTCTGTGGCCCGTCACCACGGGTTGACGTTACGTAGTGTGACCACTAAATGGCGCCATCGAACAACACGTTTTGTTTGATACTAGTCCTTCATCAGCACTTTATTTAAACGGCAGTGAAGACAGGCATCTACGGAAGAGGATTAGTGCCACACATAAGAAAAAAAATAGTTCTGACTTTAATCTCAGAATTCTGAATTTAAAGTCAGAACTACGTGGCTATTGTAGAAACCACATAAAGAAGTAATCAACAGCGGCACACTGTAATAGTTAAATGATGAGCGGCACTGACCGCTTCATCGCAAACGCTAGATCGACACCCTGTCTCCAAGAGCTTTAATGTGTTTGCAAGTGAAAACATTACATAAGCACCACATTTGTAGGCCATACGGTGACTGATTGTGTTTTCTTAATACCCAGTTGCTTGGCTGACGGTAATAGCATCTGAAGCCAAGGGGAGGCAGGTGGGTGTAGTCCAGGTGTGTCAAACTCAATTTACCTTGGGGCCGCTGGAGGTAGAGTCTGGGTGAGGCTGGGCCGCATCAAGTATTCCACAAAAAAGTACAAATATCCAGTCTTCTCAAGCTTTACTATTAACAGTTCTGCAACATAAATGCTTTTTTGAACATGAATGGCTCTTGAACATGGACGGCTCTTTAAAAACATGAACCTTCTTCAGAACATTAACTGTCCTTCTGAACATATGGCTTTTCTTGCCTACTCCTCCTGATCACTGCTGCTCTTCATCTGTTCATCATTTTAA
The DNA here is from genome assembly GCF_902167405.1 of Gadus morhua. Classification (NCBI taxonomy): domain Eukaryota; kingdom Metazoa; phylum Chordata; class Actinopteri; order Gadiformes; family Gadidae; genus Gadus; species Gadus morhua. The sequence goes on from NC_044054.1 coordinate 29,622,257, forward strand.
CACGGGAAGAAAAAAAAGAAGAAAGCCCTAGACGCGCAGATGATTGCGGCAGACAAACTGAGTAGTTTAAACTTCCAGGGTCGAATATTTTTGAGAAGAGATGCATGTCATAATTTCGTAAATGTATTACATGATTTTGTCTCATGATACGCTATATACACTTCAATTAATATGTGTCGGCCTCAACTTGATACACAACACACACAAAACACAACTTGATACAAAACATGTCAAAACAGACATTTTCTATAAATAGCCTACTCACGTTTGCAGTGAGAAAAACTGACGCACGTACATTTCATGCTCACGGATATGAAGCTCCACAACTTGAGGAACTCGGTTGCGGTTGCCAAAAAAAAAAAGTGACTAAACTTTGAAGTCAAGTATGGGGCCACAAAATATCGTCCGGCTGGCCGCAATTGGCCCGCAAGTTTGAGACCCCTGGTCCATTAATCATAGGCTACATGAACGTGACCGCGCCATTGTTGTTTTAGTCTGAATGCATTACTGGACAAGAATTTAGCAGATATGAACAGCCGTCTAGTCCCGAGTGGTTATTTACTGTCTATTATAGCAAGAGTCTCCAGGCACTTTTAGCCATAGTGTAGACTGTTCTGTTTAGTTTGGAAAAGGAGGTGGGTCCCTCTCGTGAGTTGCCGTAGGGGGGGGGAAGTTCGGGGAAGTGTTACCATGGACTTGGCGCAAGTAGGCGGTAGCGTTCGATGCTCCGTCTATGATATAAGATCTATGACTCCAGGCCCCTAACAACGCATGTTCCAATCACCTTTTGGTCTTCCATTAACGAAATTACTGAATCCGAGATTAAAATCAGAATTATCTTTAAAGTCAGAACTACGGCTACCTGTAAGGACCAACCGGTTAATTGAGGTTAAAATCCGAATTTATTTTTTTGTCAAGTGTGGCCCTAGTCCTCTTCCGTAGGCATCACATCCGTTTAAAACCAGGCTTAAGTTTAGACCTTTTGAAAACTTAACGTCACGGTAGACGCATTCACTGATTAGATATCTAAGTAAAGGTTAAATGCTGGATGTTCCTTGGAAACTTAAAGCAGAGTTTAATATAAACCTTAAGGCCATGGTCAACTCTGTATTTGAGCTGGAGAGAACTCAAGCTCGAGTTGGAATGCCAAAATACAATTTAGCATTGCATAATAGATGCAAATATTTTTCCCTCATAGCCGATGAGGAAAAACTGGTTTTAAGGCTTAGATTCGTAAGCACTACTTTTGTCCAAGTTCTCCCCCCATAATTGTTAAGACCTGGCATCACCCTACCAACAAGATCTGAACCCTGTCGAGTACACCTCTGCAATAATAATTTATTGTTACAATAAATCCAAGTCTCAATAGCAATGGATTCAACTCTGACCAAAAGTATTAGCAAGAGGAAGTGACCGAAAGTCAAAGGATGAGGGCAATAATGTTTAATAGACATGATGCTGTATAAAGTCCATCCAATGGCAGTCACACATAAAAGTTTGAAAATCAGTTGACCACTGGCCACATGTACACAAGTCTGTAAAATTCTACAAACAACCCCTTCATTTAGTCTTGATTAAAATATCATCTACATAAAAAGCATTAGATTAAAAAATATAAAAAAGTGCTACGATTGTGCACTCTGGAGAGCAGCAATGGGTCTGTGAGCAATGCATTATGGGAAAGGCAGAGTGGTGGACGGAGTCATCAGTGACACACTTCCATACCTGGAAGAGGACACAAAAAAAGCCTTAATACAGCATACAAGGGGCTTGGATCACAATGACATTAATTGAAATGAGAAAACGAGACTGAAAGCAGCATGATCCTACTTGGAGCTCTTGTATTTCCCACGGACAGCCTGCTGGGGACGGCTCTCTGCGCTGAAGTGGATCCTGTGGAGGTCCTTCAGGCAGGGTACGATGTCCGTCAGGGTGTACCCGGTGAACTCCTCCAAGGAGTCCGGCTACAGCGACCACAACAACAGTCAGAAACATTGCAATTCACAAACCTGAAAGGGGGGTTTCAGAATCCAAGCACACGACTCCACATCTCGTTGTAGTGACGCTTACCCACAAGCCCCGGCTCAGGGTGTAGTTGGCCAGGCAGTAGGCCGCAGCCGCCACCAGCGACGGGGGAAATGTTACCAACATCTCCATATCCAGCAGACTCAACTCTGCCACATACTGAAAAAGACAAATCAGACATCTTTGAGACCTTGCATCAAACAATTGATGTGTAGATGTTGGGGACGACAACTTTGAACCCTTTTATTACACATTTTGTCTACCGGATGTCAAGTGATTTATTTAAAACCCTCTTGTTAGCTGCTAATATTCACTGCTAGCACAATCTGGACACTACAGTTAACACGCGTCGTCTCCCTTCAAATGAATTCAACGCGCTGAACAGCCTCCTGCTCGAAGAGGAGGGCTCACCAGCGCGAGGTGGGTCGTCTTGGAGCAGACCGCCTGGATGGTGATGAAGAGGCGGAGGAACTGGTAGGCGGACGGCACGGTCATGTTGAAGGCCAACACCTTCAGGAACATCACCTCCATGCGCACCAGCTGCTTCTGTTCGTAGGTGCCGTCCGTGATGTACACAAAGTCCTCCATCTCGGGAGGGTAGATCTCCTCGTACTTCCTGCAGTACAGCCGTGGAGACCCTTAAAGCTCAGGCTTCTGAAGGCAGCTGTTCATGTCAAACTTCACCTAATGCATTGGTTCTCAATGGCGGCCCGCAGATACATTCCAGGGGTCGTGCAATGACATACAGATGCAAGAAAAAAAATTTTTTTACATTAATTTAAAGAAAAAAAAAATATATATATATATAAAGAGAAAAGTCGACTCTCTAGCTTTCAATTAAATCCTGTTACATTTGTTAATTTTAATCTGACTGTACATTACTTTGAAAGGATGAACGGAGGTTTCGAGATTTAGACCTCACTCCCAGAGGTCCACGGTGCAATGTTTTTCTCACCACTGGGATGCTGACGGTGTTTCCTCCTTTGGTGACCCGCATTCAAATTTTGGGTTCCGAAATTGGCCCTCAGCTGTCAAATCTTTGAGCACTCGTGACTTAATGCAACTGCAATGCAATAGTTCAAATCGTGAGCCGGAGACTAGGGCCCAACTCGATTGATATTTCCTGGGAACGAGTGACGCATTTACAATTCCAAAATCCATTATAAAAGCCAAGTATGGATTGACGTGATTTTGCAGGGTATCTGCCGATTTCAGCAAGTCAAATTTAAGACTTTTTAAGAACACCTTGAATGAAATTTAAGACCTAAAACACGCAATGGTGGGGGGATCCTGCTGCATTATAACCCAAGCATAGCATGTGTGTCACTCAATGAGACTCATTCGCCTACACATTGTCGCAGACTAGCTAGCAAGCACGCAGATAATCATTTATATATGCAGCTAGCAAGAAAGAAGCCCCTCTATACGTCCTTCCTGAAATGTCCACGAGAAAAATAATGGCCCGACAAATTTAAGACCTTGGGTTACTTACAGTATTTAAGACCAGCATATAACATTTGGAACGAATTTAAGACTTTAAGGCCTTAAATTTAGAAACATGAATTTAAGACTTTTTAATGATGCGGACACCCTGTAGACTCTGCATGGCCTCCCCTTACCTCCCCCCACACCCCTCATACCTCGTACACACTTAAAAAACATTACTTAGCCTTGTGTAGCACAACTTTAACTAGTCTACTAGGGCCTGCAGCACCCCCAACAGGTCACAGAAGGGGGGGTCCTTACGCTGCCAGCAGAAGGGCCACCGTGCCGACCAGCTGCAGCTTGGCGCGCTTCACCGACGTGGTGTAGGACAGGAAGCGTTCCAGGTAGCTGACGGCCAGGTGGAGGGTCTCGGCGCAGAGCTTGTACTCTTCGGCGACTTCCGCCAGCCAGTCCACCAGCACCAGGCGCATGCAGCCCGACAACTCAGGGTGGTTGCTCAAGTAGTTCCGCCGGGGCCGTAGCTTGGCCTAGGGGGACACAGACGCAGAAAACAAAGCGGAGACATCAAAACAAACAACTTTACGTCAGGGTTAGCAGGAGTAAGACAAGGCCAGGTTACACCGAGGTTGCACCGAGAGCCACGACCGGGTTGCACTGAGACCCCAGTGCGTCGAGACTCCTGCCACCCCTTTAAGGCAAGAGTTTTGCCTTAAAGGGTTTTTGACGACAATTCAAAACGAGACCACCGCGTACTTCTCTCTCCCTCAGGTGCCGGTAAATATCACCAGTGTACTCGGGGACACAGAGCTCATCCTGCACAGCCAGGGGCTCCTCTGCCAGCGACTGCATGGACGTGTCAGCGCACGAGTCTGCAGAGAACACAAAAACACACATTTATTGAAAATGGACTCAACAGCAGGGCTGGGATAAACGGTTATTTTTTAAACGATTAATCTAACGATTTTTTTTTTTTCAGTCCGATGCGATCGTTTCCTTTTACATTATAGAATTCCCATACTTTGGAGGAACGAGTGCGTGGCTTCTTGCACTTATGAAAGTCTGAGGAGCCACTCGCATTGCTACTACACTCCGGCCCCGCCATCTAGGTTTTTTTCGAATCGAACCTTACTCAACAGTAGAGGCTAGATTGAGGGCCTAAGCAGAAGCCTCACTTGTACTCAGGTCCAGGAAGAGACGGAAGTCTCTATGCTGGAGGGCGGCATGGTCCTCCTCCAGCAGGCTGGAGCCGACGGCGTCCATGTCCTCCACAGAAGCAGTGATGACCGCGCACTTCTCCTCAATGTAGACATCGTAGCCGGAGCAAGCAGTGAAGGCAGTGCTCATGGAGCTGGAACATTGCTCTCCCTTTGTGAAAGATGGAATAACATCAAATCCAGCAGCAATTACAATTTAAGAACAGATATAAAAACAAGACCACTGAAGCACTACTGACCAGGGGCATTCGGCTGCGTTGTTCATTTTCTGTCAGGACAGCAAGCACTGTTCTTGGCTTCGTCTTCTGCACCGCAGCCATCTCCGTTTTGGTGAAGGCCGAAGCATTCTCTTGGTTGGTGTAGCCGAAGCTCTACACATAAGGTGTTAAACAGAAGCTTTCACCACGTCTAGTTCAACCTTCAAATACATGCAATGAGTCGCCCCAGATTCTGTGCAAGCAGACCAGTAATGGAGGTTTAATGTGGCGCCAACGAACAAACGTCAAAACCAGCGGAATGGAAAATGGAGTGCATCGGAAAATGTCGCACGCTGCCATGGGAACATCTACTACAGTCCTACCATCAGCCAATTAAAATATACTTCGTTCGACAGTTGTACACTCCTGCGTCTTTAAATCTATTTACAAACATAGTAACTTTAAAAACTTACCATGATGTTAGTCACTATTTACGTTTCCAATCGGCACCGTGACGATTAAGCACTTTCTAACGATAACCTGACCGGGTTAACGTTATAAAATCCGACGATTAGGTATCTGGAGTAGGCTTAATGGTCAGTAGCTGGCGCTTTCCTTGGTAACCGAGCTGACACTTCCGGTATTTTCTGGATGTCAGGCGAGTTTGAGAGACTAACAGACCTGTTGATGAGCTATTTATGAGCTGAGGTACCGACCTAATTATCCAATCACGTTAAACTTTATTGAACAAAATAAAAAACAGGCTCGTGATTGGAGGCGGTTTCAGTGACCGCCCTAAATCCCCGAGCTCTACCCTAGCCTTAGTCAGCCGTAGTCATCCTCTGCCAGGTGCGCAGGAAGGTATTTTGAGTGGGGGTGCTCTGCGGTACTGTCTATATAAGATACAATATTTACATGGGGGGAAAATATGCTTATATATACACAATATATAGGCTACGTGTTGCATATGGAAAATAAAAACTTGGACATAAACTTGAACACTCTCGGTCTCTCGCTCACTAGCGCTCGCTCACACACACAAAAAAATCGAATTGGCCTATATATCGGTTGCAAACTAACACTTTTTTTTCCACGACATCCGATCGCCGAATATGTCATTAACACAGAGTATTAAATACGTCTACGTTAAGTATTCTGACTTGTACTTGACTATAATAAATCACCAGGTATACGCAATGTCGGAGTTAATTTGAATGCTTTATTCCTCATGCCGTGCATGGTACAATCTTCAGGTTTCCGGTTCAATTGCATTTCATAATACAAGTCCTGCTTTTGGCAGTGCTAAACATTAATTTTTTAATTTCAGTTCCAAGCAGCTTAAATCCAGACAAATTGCCCCCAATTAATATTCCCTCTGACCTCTGCTGTCCTGTGCGCTGTGAAAAG
>NC_044054.1:29638545-29672541 GCF_902167405.1 Gadus morhua
TGTGTGTATGTGTGTGTGTGTGTGTGTGTGTGTCAGTGTGTGTGTGTGTGTGTCAGTGTGTGTGTGCGTGTCAGTGTGTGTTTGTGAGTGTGTGTAGGTTTGCATGCATTTGTGCGTGTGTAGGTGTATATTCGTGTGTCAGTGTGTGTGTGTGTGTGTGTGTATGTGTCAGTGTGTGTGTGTGTGTGTCAGTGTGTGTGTGTGCGTGTTAGTGTGTGTTTGTGAGTGTGTGTAGGTTTGCATGCATTTGTGCGTGTGTGGGTGTATATTCGTGTGTCAGTGTGTGTGTGTGTGTGTATGTGTCGGTGTGTGTGTGTGTGTCAGTGTGTGTTTGTGAGGGTGTGTAGCTTTGCATGCATCTGTGCGTGTGTAGGTGTATATGCGTGTGTGTGTGAACGTATGCATGTGCCCTTGACCTCGGCGGCCCCGACCTGTTTCGCCCGTCGAGGGGGGAGATGGGCTCCAGACAAAACGGAACATCTCTTGTTGCCTGGATACAAAAAGCGTCATTAAGCCCAATTAACTCGCCCTTCAGCTCACAATGAGAAAGCTTCATTACAGAATTCTAAACAAAATAATAGGCCACAAACAGCGGTATGAAACCAGGGGTGGGGGAGTGATACGTGGTGCAGAGAGAGAGGAGGAGGGAGGAGCAGGGGGGAGGGGAGGGGAGAGAGGGGAGGGGAGGGGAGGGGAGGAGAGGGGAGGGGAGGGGAGGAGAGGGGAGGGGAGGGGAGGAGAGGAGAGGAGAGGGGAGAGAGGGGAGGAGAGGGGAGAGAGGGGAGTAGAGGGGAGGAGAGGGGAGGGGAGGAGAGGGGAGGAGAGGGGAGGGGAGGGGAGGGGAGGGGAGGGGAGGGGAGGGGAGGCGAGGGGAGGAGAGGGGAGGGGAGGAGAGGGGAGGGGAGGGAAGGGGAGCAGGGGGGAGGGGAGGAGAGGAGAGGGGGAGGAGAGAGGAGAGGGGAGGAGAGAGGAGGGGAGGGGAGGAGAGGAGAGGGGAGGGGAGGGGAGGGGAGGGGAGGAGAGAGGAGGAGAGGGGAGGGGAGGAGAGGGGAGGGGAGGGGAGGGGAGGGGAGGGGAGGGGAGGGGAGGGGAGCAGGGGGGAGGGGAGGAGAGAGGAGGGGAGGAATAAAGGGGGGAGAGGAGAGGGGAGGAGATAGAAAGAGAGGAATAAAGGGGGGAAGAGAGGGGGAGAGAAGAGGATAGGGGAGGAGAGAGGAAGGGAGGAAGAGTGGGGGAGAGAGGGGGAGGGAGGGGAAGGGTGGAGAGGGGACGAGAAAGGAGGCGATTGGAGGGGAGGAGAGAGGAGGAGAGAGGAGGAGAGAGGAGGAGAGATGCAAAGTTGGTAAAGGTCCGGCTCTACCCGATCAGGGACTCGTGCCCCTTTTACGTAACTCCATCCGGTTCGGTCTTCAACAGACGCTTTTATCTGAAGCGCGTGACGGTGAATACAGGTACCTGTCATCGCAGAAGGTCACCGCCCCTTCGGGCCCCCTGCCGATCTCTGCCACCCGTGTGCGCGGCAGCACCTTCACCACGCATGACTCACGCGAGGGCAGAACCGAATGTCACGTCAACAAATCGTAATGCATTTCCGCCACGCAACGGTTCATCAACAACATGACTGCTAATGGGCACTATTGTAACGTATTCATACATATGAAAGAAAACAAGAAAATGTATGTTTATGTATATTTATACAAGCAGTATTTATCTCTGCTCGTTGTTATCTTGTTAACAGGCCTGGGTAAGGCTATTCAGTGGGCTCTTCGCAATAATTATGATTTTGCTTAAAATAGAAAGCATTTATATTTAATAGACATCCATGAAGCCAGAACATGTGTTGATTTCTAACACAGCTGTTAAATCACATGGGCGTACACTTCTGCGCTCTGCACATGTGCAGTATGGCCGTCGTGAACGGGACAGAATGTGCGCATGCACACGCTTCTTCCTGTGCAGAACGGATCAGACAGGAAGTGCGGATCCGACAGGAAGTACGGACCTGATCGCGAGGAGGAGCCAGGGTCGGACGGACATCTTCCTCAAGGATGCAAATAGGCTGTGACATTGGGGATCAAACCTGGAACCTTCGGGCTGGGAGTCAACACCCTTGTGATCGCTTCCAGGCTATCCTGCCTCCTTTAAAGGGGGTTGATATGCCGCCAGGTGTGAGTGTGATTAGCGATTTAAAATTCTGCCTTTTCCTGTGTTTTAGTGACCTCACAAGTGCAGTGTCCATCTAGATGTATGATGGATAGATAAGTAATGTTTGCTACTGTCCACTGGGTAGCCTGGTGGATTGATCTATGCAGAATGCATTAAAGGTGGACACACCTGATGTCACTAAAACACAGAGAAGAGGTACATTTTCAAACGGATTGTAATGGCAAATCACACTCACACCCGGTGGCATACCATCATACTGTAAATGAGTCACATGTCTGAAAGATCTAGGAAGCGTGCTGGCTACATTGAGAGTTGACTACATGTTGGCACTGTCTGTAACGAGAACACAGTTCTTGGATGTTTGTACTCATGATTCAGACAGAGCACTGCCTAGTCAGTGCCGACAGGGAAATAAATATTGTACATGATTGAAGCAGAACACACACAAACACACATGCACACACACGCACACACACAGACACACACACGCAGACTCAAACAAACCCACACAGACACACACACACACACATGTCTTTAGTGAGGGATCACGCAGAGAAAGAGCCAATCACACATCAACGTCTATGCTGTGAGGAGAGGAGAGGAGACGAAGGTTCTGGATAGAGTCGGGGAGAAGCTGGACTGGGAAGAAGAAGGGGTTTGTGAAGCGGGAGAGAGAGAGAGAGAGAGAGAGAGAGAGAGAGAGAGAGAGAGAGAGAGAGAGAGAGAGAGAGAGAGAGAGAGAGAGAGAGAGAGAGAGAGATATGCCGGCTGGTCGGCCGGCATTGAGGTTCAAAAAAGCAGAAGTTATTTCAATAAAAGATTAAGTATTTTATTTCCACAGTCCGAAGCTCCAACTCCAATTATCAGCTCTGCAGTGCATCACAAAGCTGCCCACACACCAGAGGAGAGAGATGGAGAGAGTAGAGGAGAAAGGAGAGAAGGGGGGAAGGGGAGAGGAGTGAAGGAGAGAGGAGAGAAGGAGATAGAGGAGTGAAGGGGAGAGGAGGGAAGGGGAGAGGAGTGAAGGGGAGAGGAGTGAAGGGGAGAGGAGTGAAGGAGAGAGGAGTGAAGGAGAGAGGAATGGAATGGAGATGGAGTTAAGGAGAGAGGAGAGAATAGTGAAGGAGAGAAGGAGTGAAGGAGAGAGAGAGAGAAGTGAAGGAGTGAAGGGAAGAGGAGGAGAGAGGAGAGAATGGGAGGAGTGAAGGAGAGAGGATAGAAGGAGAGAGGAGAGAAGGGGAGAGGAGAGAAGGAGAGAGGAGAGAAGGAGAGAGGAGTGGACGGCCGCGATGCAGACGCAGGGAAACAAACAGTTTGACGTACTTGAGAGGGAGACTGACTTCAAGGAAGGACGATCGTATCTGCAGGGCGGAGACTGCACCACGTCATTCTTCTTAGGTCTGCGTATGTGTGTGATGTAAACGAACTGATTATGATGATTCTGTTTCGCGCACAGCAGCATGCAGAGAAAATATCTGAAGCACAACACAATCTCCCTTTAGACATCTGGCACCACAGCATGCAATGAAAGAACTTCTAAATAATCGAATAAATGACGTACACACAATATGGATCGGTATTATTATATGGCTAGGGTTCGACCAACATAGAACATCCCTTTGTGAGTTGTTTGTATCACTAACTTTATTTCACACAAGTAGGAAACTATAACGATATTAATAACGTAACAACCGACGACAACGCAACCATAAGTAGCAGGAAAAGACAGATGGCAGGAATGGAAAAGTGTGTCCCAGAGTATACCGGGAGCACTTCAAACAGAGAGAGAGAGGTAGAGTGACTGCAGGTGTGTGTGTGTGTGTGTGTGCGCGCGCGCGTGCGTGCGTGCTTGCGTGCGTGCGTGCGTGCGTGTGAGTGTTTCTGTTTCTGTGTGTGTGTGTGTGTGTGTGTGTGTGTGTGTGTGTGTGTGTGTGTGTGTGTGTGTGTATGAGTGTTTCTGTTTCTGTGTGTGTGTGTGTGTGTGTGTGTGTGTGTGTGTGTGTGTGTGTGTGTGTGTGTGTGTGTGTGTGTGTGTGTGTGTGTGTGTGTGTGTGTGTGTGTTGACCTCTCTCTCTCTCTTTGATTCTGGCCATGGTGAATTCCTCCCTTTGAAGTGCAGTTTGCTCCTCTTATGGATCAGGACCATGCAGGAGGGAAAGCCTTCCTGGAGCAAATGGGGCAACTTCACACGCACGCACGCACGCACGCACGCACGCACGCACGCACGCACACATCCACACATGCACACACACACGCACATGCATGCAGACAAAGGCTTTAAAGACATTTGACCTGCTGTATCATTTGTTTTGTGGTTTACTTATTGTCTTACGCTGACAATGAAAAAGGAAAGCTGGATTTATTGAGTTAATTTTATTTAATTAGGTAATTTGTTTGCTGACTTCCCTGCCAAATATATCGTTCAGTTCTCGTCAGATATAACGGAATAAAGACATTTACTGCACTGTTAGACAGTCCCACACTAAACGGTCCCACACTAATTGATCTAAGAGTCCGTAGGCGTTAAATCGAAATAATGTTTTCTCTCTATCTGTCGCTCTGAAGGTAGAAGCCCCGCCTCCACGCTTTTACCCGCGGCTCTCTCCCTGCAGCCAGGATGTCGGGTATGGAGTTCCTGCTGGGGAACAGCAGCGAAACAGCACTCATCCCCGCGGCCGGCCTCAACGGGACGTTCCCCCGCGTCTCCCACCCCACCGGCGCTTCCGCAGCCGCGGCATCAGTGGCAGAGGCGGCAGCTGCCGCGGCAGACCTGCCGAGGCGCCCCGCGGGCAGCGACGTCTACGTGTACGTGTGGATCTTTCTCAGCCTGCTGGCGTTCCTGCTCACCCTGCTCGTTATCTCCCTCCACCGGCTGAAGAACATCATCACGTCCTCGTCTTCCCTGCCCGACTGCAGCAGTGCCGGGGGCGGTAGCAGCGGCAGCGACCGGACGAGCTCCTTCACCAACATGGAGATCTGTAGCATCTCGTCCCAGAAGTCCACCGTCTCCACCCTGTCTAACTGACGGGTGTGGTGGATGCGGGACAGACAAGCGGGACACGTGTACAGTGACGCGCGGTCATGTATGGAAACAAGCAGAAAGACGATAGGCCTCATTGAAGACTGAGAAAAGTTGAGCCTAATGTTAAAGGTAGCCTATATGCTCTCTAGGCCTATGAAAACACACACACACACACACACACACACACACACACACACACACACACACACACACACACACACACACACACACACACACACACACACACACACACACACACTTTTCTGAATCAAACCATTTTTTCAGATTTCTGTTTTAGTGCATGATATTCAGATCCCAATTATGTTATTTGAGGCGTGGCCATGCAATCTGAAGTGTTTTTATTCAATGATTTATCTTTATAAACTTGGTCCAGGCTCATTGGGATATGGGACGGTTATAATATGGATAATAATTTCTTTCTATTTCAAAACCATCACTTGTATACCTGTATAGTGTCCTAACTCAACACAGATCCATTTTGCTTTCCCATGTGCAATTTGTTAGGCCTAGTAGTTGTAAATAAAAATATATTATTCCAAAACGTAACGAGACACATTGGTTTCAGACGATTCAATAGGATTCACACACACACACACACACACACACACACACACACACACACACACACACACACACACACACACACACACACACACACACACACACACACACACACACAGCCTACTGTTTCAACAAATGCTTATCCAATTCATATCAAAGATGGTGTTTTGTGTTTCGTGATGACACTGTCGTGTATCCCATTGGGACTATGTTGTTAACACATTGTGCCAAGCGGTAGCTGTTATCTTACTAAAAACCAGAGCAGGGAGTCATGATGCAAGGAGGACGAGTGATGAGTCCTCAGCTCACACTAGTGTCTGACAGGCTGTCTGCGTCTCCTGATAAAAGCTCAGAGGTTCAGATCAGATGTTGAGTGACAGGCCGGACTGCGGAACAGATTACACTCCCCTGCCTGTCATCTCACCAACAAATCCAGCCCAAATCCATGGGAAAGAGCATGAAGGAACAGTAGGGAGTCATGTAGGTCAACTCGAACTGATGGCTACTCAAAAAAGAGGCAGCATATCCGAGGAGAAAGCCAAGGGGGATTGAATCATTTAAAACAAGAAACAGAACCTTGTCAACAGTCTCTTCGCCTTTAAATGGCATGAAATGAGGTTGGACAAGTAAACCATATGAAGAACGCCAGAGTGATACAAACAGCAGGCAGACAGAACCTGGTGACAGGAAATTGGACACAGAGACAGGAAGTGAAGCAATCATTTCCTTATAATTTCCTTATCGTAGCTTTCAGCTTTCCAATATCTATTAACTGTGGAAGGTAGAGATGGAACCAAATGATAATGAAGACGTACTCTCTCCTACCTGCTCATGTGGTTTTACAGCCACAGTCAAGACCTTAAATGTATTTTTTGAACATTCCGACGCAAGTAACTACGCTAATATGCGCACACTGGAGCACATGTTTGAGTTTGCTGCCCCCTACAGGTGAACACAATCCATCACCCATTGTACAAGTGGATGTACCGTCCACACAACTCAGTGGCTTATTTTAAATCAATGTATATACTGTGCAACCAGTGAATAAATGCGTCAAAGGAGAAGATTGATCTGCTCTACATCAGGCGGGAATGTGGAAGCTTTTGAATTAAGGTTGAATTAATACCAGTAGCCCAGTGTGTGTGTGTATATATATATATATATATATATATATATACATATATATATATATACATATATATATATATATACATATATATATATATATATATATATATATATATATATATATACATATATATATATATATATAGTATAGAGGTATTGGTTTGTGTGTTTTGGGAGGAGCATAATTAAAAAATGAAATAAAATACGTTACTATTATGTATCTACATATTTATGAATACAACCCAAATCTTATATAAGGGTGATTAATCTCCACTGCCTCGCAAACAACATTAAATCTGATGAGACGATTGATTATCCCTTAATGATGAAAAAGTCAAGTCATGGAATTGTTTTGCATATTTTATTTTTCTTATCATGATTTTTTTCAACTCACACATGTCATATTTTACATCTTTGCAATAAAACATGAATACAATAGTTTTTTTTAAGGGTTTCATAGATCCAAAAATATGTAAGTTTTTTTTTTTGGATACGTAAATTGAACCTGTGGATAGAGTATGTGTGTATTTGATCAAGATGGCTTCCACACATACAGTACATCGTCGGACACGTCGTCAGCGCCTCCCCTCCCACCAATCAGCTACAAGAATCATGATATTGCTTACAACGGTGAGGTTGTACAACTTAATTAATCACACATGAGATCGACGGTTTCTTAAATACAAACATCAATGCACAGATAATCCCGCGAGGGAAGAAAGAATGGACCCTAAACGAGATGCCGGCCAACCGTAAAGAACGAAGCGAATAAATAAATGGTAGGTGGGTGGTGCAAAGTGCAAATACAAAACAAACTTTTTTAAACATTGATTTTTCGATTCTCTTTTTTCTTTTTCTCATTTTTAAATAATCAACAGATGTGGGCGAACGTGAAGGTGTTTTCTGCGTCTCCAGTCTAACTCAAGCAGCCCCCCCCCCCCCCCCCCCCCCCCCCCGCCCCCGCGCGCACCGCCCAGTCTGAATGTAGACTTTCTGTACATATTTGACAAAACAATCACCAAATATACAAAGGAAAAAAAAACCTATGGTTCTCCTCTGGGATGGCACTGGCAAACGTTTCCATGGTCACCGCCGGAAACAATCGTGTCCCTGTCTCAGACCCATTGACCATCAACCTCGTCGACGTTGTTATAATTATTACACAATAATTTACATACAGCAAGTCATTAATAAATTAAAGGTGTAAGCGCAAGTCTGTGCAGTGAAAAGAAGTGTGACTCAAAAGGAAACCTTTATTTACACTAAAATCCTATTCACTCTCTCAGGAGTAAAAAGAAGAAACGTAGAATTTTAAAAATAAAAATAAAAATAAAAGTCTCGGGGGAAGGTTCTGATTGGACGGATTCCTCGCTCAGCCGTAGCACCTGTTTTGATCTGTGGGTGTGGTTAGCGTCGTTCAAACATTCTCAAACCCACTCCGATACCATTACTCCAAATCCGTGCCCGCCCAAGTACTCCCTAACCCCTTCTTCAAAATAACCTTGGAGAAAACTGACAAACTAAACAAACTAAATCAAATGATACAAAATATAACTTGTTGGTTTGTCTGTGAAGCAGTTAGAATACCGGCTACAGCAAATGGACCAGTCCGTGGTATGTTCTGGAAGCCCAGACAGGTTCTACTGGACTAGTTCCTTTCTCCGTCGCTAGACCCTTTTCATTAGCAAGTTTCGGAGTGTACCTTAACAAGATATCATGTGTGTGTGGTTTGCACGCGCATGTGTCTGTGTGTGTGTCTGTGTCTGCGTGTGTGCGTGTGTGTGTTACTCAGACGCGCGCGCGGGAGAAAGCAATCTCTGCCGCTTTGCAAAGCCGCTTCCTCCAATGATAGTGAACCTTACATGGGAACAAGAGTCCAAGGTCTTCTTCACTCCCCTTTGTCTGCTCCTCCTCTTCCTCCTCTGAGTTTCCACAGTTTTTCCCCCATCGCCCCAATACACAGCAAAACCAAACCTCTTCCTCTTTGTGGTATTGCTTGCGTTCTCTCTCCCTCTTTCTCCTTCCTCCTCCTCCTCCTCCTCTTCCTCCCCCTCCTCCTCTCTCTATCCATATCAGTACCTATTCTGGTGCTCATAGTGCCAGCGGTTGAAGTCGATGTTGAACGCCACGATGCTACCGGACGCCATGCCCGTAATCAGAGTCCTGCGGGGAAACGACACGACAATCACAGTCAGAACAAACCCATCAAGCTCAGAACACACCAATCAAACTCAGAACACACCAATCAAACTCAGAACACACCAATCAAACTCAGAACACACCAATCAAACTCAGATCACACTATCCAATTTAGAACACACCAATCAAACTCAGAACACACCAATCAAACTCAGAACACACCAATCAAACTCAGAACACATCAATCCAACTCAGAACACACCAATCAAACTCAGAACACACCCATCAAACTCAGAAGATACCAAACAAACTCGGAACACGCCAAATTATCTCAGAACACAGCAATCAAACTCAGAACACACCACATGATCTCAGAACACACCAATCAAACTCAGAACACACCATATGATTCTCAGTACACACCAAATGATCTCAGAACACATCAAACACACTTAAGCAGTTTTCCAATGTTTGGAACAGTATTAGCTATTTGTCATCCACACATTAAATGCATTTACAGAAATGTAACTTCATTGAAGTTGAAGCTTGATTTAAAAACTTAAGCCATTGAAGATAACAAGGCGACATGATGGAGTCAGCCTGGAGGCAGATCTTTCGGTGCTATTAATATCTGAACATAACTTCACAGTCCCCACACGTAACGTTTTCACACACAGCCCTGCAGTTTGTCGACATCCTTGTCACACACCCGCTGGCGCCGGAGGAGGTGTTCATTTGCAGTTTACAGTCGCAGACTTTCCCTTGAGGTCACAGAACCTCTGGAGGACGCTGCTAACTGATAGCTGTGCTACAAGGTTTTGGTGCTTAAAACCAGCATCCAAAAGCCTATTAAAATATATAACAAACCCAATGCATAATGTCTTCAGTGGATCGGCTTCCTTATAAAGATAAAGAATAAAGATATAATATAGAGAGAATAAAGATAAAGATTTCTACCCATAGGGAGATCTTTTAGTCTTTATGTCCGTTGGCTCAGCCCTAGACGATAACGGACACAGATGTCTCTGCACTTCGGAGGTAAGGGTGACTGCGGCCTGGAGTGCACTTATGTTCCAGTAATGGCACTTTAATGGCAGTAGTTCTAAAAAATTATGACTGTATTAGACAGTGTTCACATCTAGCGTTTTTTTTTTTAAATCTGCCAGCGCTTGTTTTACATTATATTCCTATGGAGCAGAGCGTTTCTGGAAAAAGTCATGGCCGTTATTTTAAACGCCTTTCCCAGCGTTTTTTTCTGCCATACGGAGCGTTGAAAAAAGTTCAACTTTCAGGAAGAAAGCGGCCGACGTCAGGCGTCTTTTTTGACAACTGACCAAACACAAGCGGAACATTGACACTCCGTCACGAAGGAAACTCTCAACTGTAAGAACAAGAAACAATGGCAGACAAATCACTCGGTAAAGTGCCGTTGGAGCGATTAATCGTTGTAATTACAGAACATGTCGAGATCTACGACATGTCTAATGGGCTCTAGCCTGGATGCGTAGTAGGCGAGTAACGTCGGGTCTAGAATGGGTTCTTTGCTAGGCGATAGAAAAAACGCTCTCGGCGCCTTTAGGGCAAAAAAACGCTGCCAGCTTTTCGGCTCAACTTTTCCCTGTTACAAAAAACGCTAGATGTGAACAAGGCCTTACTCCTGAACCCGTTTTCCTTTTGCTTGTGGAGCAAAGTTGTAGTTCCTCCAACTCTGAGCTATGGTGGTTCTACGCCTCACTAAACAGCTCCAGGTAGGGGCTGAGATCCGGAGCCTCACTAAACAGCTCCAGGTAGGGGCTGAGATCCGGAGCCTCACTAAACAGCTCCAGGTAGGGGCTGAGGTCCGGAGCCTCACTAAACAGCTCCAGGTAGGGGCTGAGGTCCGGAGCCTCACTAAACAGCTCCAGGTAGGGGCTGAGGTCCTCCGGAGCCTCACTAAACAGCTCCAGGTAGGGGCTGAGGTCCGGAGCCTCACTAAACAGCTCCAGGTAGGGGCTGAGGTCCGGAGCCTCACTAAACAGCTCCAGGTAGAGGCTGGTGTCCGGAGCCTCACTAAACAGCTCCAGGTAGAGGCTGAGGTCCGGAGCCTCACTAAACAGCTCCAGGTAGAGGCTGAGGTCCCCCGGAGCCTCACTAAACAGCTCCAGGTAGAGGCTGGTGTCCGGGGCTTACCGCTGGTCGTGGGAGAGGTCCATGGCCCTGATCCCAGCGTCGCAGCCCGGGTAGATGTAGAGCTGCTTGAAGTCACACGCCTGCCACACCTGGACCACCCCGTTATCACCCCCGGTTACCAGGTTCTGACCATCGCTGCTCAGCAGGATGGCCTGGAGGGGGGGGGGGGAAGAGAGAGAGAGAGAGAGAGAGAGAGAGAGGGAGAGGGAGAGGGAGGGAGAGAGAGAGAGAGAGAGAGAAAAGAGGAAAACAAAGATACAGGGGAATTACGAGACCGATAAAACTGCAGGGGAGAATACATATAAATGACACAGGGAAAAATAAGACTTTTTGTTTGGGAATATACGGTTACGTATAATGTATGAATACGTGTATGTGTATCCACGTTCATGAACACACTTTTTTCGGTGTACATTTCCGCCATCTACATCCAAAACGTCGGCTCTGCTGTCCATCGGGCAACAACTGCAGCGCCTCGCACTATAGCGTCCCATCCCTGTAGCATGCTAGCATCATAGCATCGGATAGCCTAACAGCTAACAGCTAAGGGCTAACGCTCGCCGCGGCGCCGGGGCCTACCCTGGAAGAGTCGTTGACCTCCATCTGGGCCAGCAGCTTGCCGTTGATGCTGAAGTTGCAGAAGCGGCCCCTCTCGTAGCAGATGATGCAGTGGCCCTCGCTGGACACCGAGATCAGCCGGGGCCGCTGGCACAGGTCGGGCCCCTCCAGGGCCCTCAGCAGGTCCCCGGTGATGGTGTGCACCAGGCAGGGGCCCTCTGAGAGAGGGGCAGGGAGAGAGTGGAGCGCCGTTAGCATAGCGCCGTTAGCATAGCGCCGTTAGCATAGCGCCGTTAGCATAGCGCAGCGTCTTAACGGCGCCATGCTACCAATCAAAAACGACGTTGGCGGGACTTGATCTGAACATGCTAACGTTGGTCAGCATCAACGCTGTTGGTACGGGTGGATCGGGGCTCGACACCAGCTCAACACTACAGCGCTGCAGCCAAGGATCTGTCCCACTGTGAACTCCTCAACACAAAACACACTAAAGGGGATTGATGTGTTATTTATGTGCCATTATCAGGAGCTTTACTCAAGTTAAATTATTACACTTTACGAGGGGTCGATTTAGTACCGTTTTATTGTCTGCCTCCAAAAGCATCTCTCTCTCTCTCTCTCTCTCTCTCTCTCTCTCTCTCTCTCTCTCTCTCTCTCTCTCTCTCTCTCTCTCTCTCTCTCTCTCTCTCTCTCTCTCTCTCTCTCTCTCTCTCTCTCTCTCTCTCTCTCTCTCTCGTACAAACAGTAGTCTCTCACCCTTGGCTCCGCTGATGACCAGGCCCAGCTCTGCGCAGACCGACACACAGACCACCTCGTGGTCGTGGCCCGTCAACACCGCCCGGGGAGCAGGGTAGTCGCCTAGGGAACAGAACGCGGTTACATAGACGCCACCATCATCATCATCATCATCCTCATCGTCATCAATATCCTCAGCACCATCACCATAGTTACACAGGCAGGCGTGGACACATGTTCAACCTTACTGTTTGTTCACCCCAATAGCTATAAAGCGTTTCGAGCGATAAACGCCCATTCACTTTCTATTAGACATGCGCGATAAAACGATAGGAGCGATAAAAACGCTTGAGCGATAGCTGTAAAGCTGTCAATGAGAGTTGAAAACAGCTCAACTCTATGCAAATAGCTATCGGCGATTGGCTGTAAATGACCCGACAACCAATCGGAATGTTTCGAGGAGCAAGATGGAACTTTCAAATGGTTCACATGATGAGCGATAGGAACGATATAAATATTTTGGACAGTGTTGCGTTTTGGGCTATAATAGGCATCTTTTGGTGTGAACGTACAGTTAAACAGTAAAACTTTGTGAGGAACTGCAACCCCTCCACATACACTGTCTCCATAACAACTCAAATCTTGACCTACTTTATTTTAGTTTAGTTAATTTGTCTACCAGGCACTGTGCACAACCCAGGAGTTGGTGCATAGTTAGATAGACTGCTCAACCTTATTTGTGCTTCTAAGTCTGACCCAAGGGCTGGATAAGTATGATTATCATAGCCCCCTCTCTCTGTGTTTCTCCCCCCCTCTCTCCCCCCTCTCTCTGTGTTTCTCCTCTCTCTCCCCCTCTCCCTCCCCCCTCTCTCTGTGTTTCTCCCCCTCTCTCTGCCCCCTCTCTCTCTCTTCTTCTGCTGCTTGCTGAGGCCTCCCTCCCTCCCCCCTCTCTGTCTCACTCCTTCTGCTGCGTAGGTCTCTCTCCCCTCTCTCTCTCGGTCTGCTGCTTGCGGAGGTCTCTCTCCCCCCTCTCTCTGTGCTTCACCCCCTCTATCTCCACCCTCTCTCTCCACCTGCAGCTTGCGGAGGTCTCTCTCCCCCCTCTCTCTGTGTTTCTCCCCCTCTATCTCCCCCCCTCTTTCTCCACCTGCAGCTTGTGGAGGTCTCTCTCCCTTCGAAGGACCTACTGTTGTTTGGGTTGTCTCTCTCCCCTCTCTCGCTCTCTCTCTCTCTCCCCGTTGGATCTACTGTTGTTGTGGTTGTCTCTCTCCCCCCTCCCCCCAGAGGACTCACTGTTGTTTGGGTTGTCTCTCTCCCCTCTCTCGCTCTCTCTCTCTCTCCCCGTTGGACCTACTGTTGTTGTGGTTGTCTCTCTCCCCCCTCCCCCCAGGGGACTCACTGTTGTTGGGGTTGTCTCCGATGATGTGGTGGCGTCCGCTCCAGTACCACAGCAGCAGAGTGGCGTCCCGGGAGCCCGACACGATGTAGCAGTCGCCCCCGATGTACGACTCGGACCGGGCCAGGCACGTCACCACGTCCCAGTGGCCGAACACGATCTGGGTCAGCTTGCCTGCACACGCACACACAAGGCAAGCACACACACACGCACAAGCGCGCGCGCACACACACACACACACACACACACACAGGCACACGCATCCAGGCAAACACACACATGCACAGGAACACACGCACACACACACACACACACACACACACACTGGTTATGCAAAATGTCACAAACCACTCGGCTCTCTAAGATGTCTGTTCAGCGACTTACATTAAGTACATTTGTCTGAAGAAAGAGAAACAACAATATATCGCTGTCTGTAAAGTAAGGATGTTCAAAGAACGAAGTGCCAAGCACTAACTAGCTAGGCTAACCCATTCCCTGTAAGAAAGATAGCTAGGATAAGATGCTACATGATGCCAAGTACTAGTTTAAGTGCAAGGACGTTTTAACATAAAATAAGTGCACAAGAGGGATGTTTTAAGGACACACACACACACACACACACACACACACACACACACACACACACACACACACACACACACACACACACACACACACACACACACACACACACACACACGCGCACCAACCTAGCCTACCTGGGAATATCACTGCAGTATAGCAAGACAGAAGCTATAAAGCTATAGTGAATATTGAATATAATATATGTAAGGAAAATGGAGACATGACGCTATAATAATTAAAGGAAAAGAAAGAAACAAGGGCTTGATAATGTGTGATCATTTAATAACAGTAATCCTGCTCGTTGTCTGAGCCGCCTCCCATACAGAATCCTCCGGCGTTGAGGGTGCCCTCGTGTCTGATCTCGACCGACCCTAAATCATGCCGTGCTCCCTCTGAGCGCGCTGGAGGTACAAAGCTATTACACGCCGACAACTCCTCCCACCCCGCCCTTTGTCCCGCGCAGACCTCACCCAGAGGTGGGTATAAATAGGCAGACGGAGCACCCGTGGGTGGCAGACGATGAGTCAGGGCCCGGGCACTTCACGCTCGACGTGACTAATCCCTCCCGACGCCCAGAGGAAGACGGAGGGAAGACCTTGCGACGCCCTTCCACCGCTGTGTTTAGATCCGGCCCGCACGTTCCCTGGGGCTCGCTCGTCTAGGTTTAATGTAGAGAGTTTCTCATTTTCTGTGTATTCACATTAGGGCTGTACGAAATACATCGTTTTCGCATCGAATTGCAATACGCGCTTGTATGATAGTCGTATCGCTATACTTGCGATATATAATATCAAACATAACGTTTTTTTTAATTTTATATCAATGACGAATCTTCAAGAGAAATCTGTCTGATTAATTTACCTAATTTACTCAGATTTACTGCTTCTTGGATACACAGTTTGTTGCTAGGGAGCGCCAGGCAGGCTCCGCATGCACAGCGAACCACAAATCACTGATCACGTTGATCAGACCACCAAAGCAGTCGTGTTCAGCCCCCGCTGGTCGAAAGAAAGATCTCAACACTTTTGAGGCTTAGAACAAAACCTCAAAATGAGTCAGCAAAATAAGACTTAATTCCAAAGAGAACAACAACGTCAGTTGTATGGAATTCTTTTGGTTACGGAAAAGGCGTTGACCCAAAAAAGGTACTTTGTCGAGAGTGCCTTTTTTTTTGTAATATCGCAATATGTATCGCAAATAATATTGAGAGAGAGAGACCAAATATGGCAATATGATAAAAAAAGAAATCGTGCATCTTTGACCCCTTAATTGGATCAGATCTGTCCTGTTTAAACACAGCACGAACACAGGCTTGTTTTTTCCGTTCTGTTTGGCACCCCCTACCTGTTTCCGTGGAGTATACGCGGAAGCTCTTGTCCCAGAAGCCACACACCAGGATGTAGCGGTTGTCGGCGGTGACCACGAAGCAGTGGGTGTTGATCTGGATGCTCTGGTCCACCAGGTCTGTGATCTGGCGCTTGTTCACCCCAGAGTTGTTGGCTAGGGTAAAAACAGAGAGAGAAAGAGACATAGAGAGAGAGAGAGAGAGAGAGAGAGAGAGAGAGAGAGAGAGAGAGAGAAAGAGACATAGAGAGAGAGAGAGAGAGAGAGAGAGAGAGAGAGAGAGAGAGAGAGAGAGAGAGAGAGAGAGAGAGAGAGAGAGAGAGAGAGGGGGAGAGAGTCAGAAAGAGAGAGAGTCAGAAAGAGAGAGAGAGAGAGAGAGAGAGAGAGAGAGAGAGTGTCAGAAAGAGAGAGAGAGAGAGAGAGAGAGAGAGTGTCAGAAAGAGAGAGAGAGTCCGAAAGAGAGAGAGAGAGTCAGAAAGAGAGAGAGAGAGCCGGAGAGAGAGACAGAAAGACACAGAGAGAGACGGAGAGAGAGACAGAAAGACACAGAGAGAGACGGAGAGAGAGACAGAAAGACATTGAAAGGCAGAGACAGAGAGTGGGCAGGGTTAGCTCAGCAGGCTCGTAAAGCCCAGCGAGTCACACGGTGTGAAACGATCACCCGGGCTAATACCCGCTAATGATACACCTCATCGCCCATAACCCGGCTCCGCGTGCGAGGTCCCAGGTCAGCCCTCCCGGGGCCCAACACGTCTTTCCCATTCCACCCCCGGTCCTTTGGATGGGCTCTAAATGTACGAACAACCCCAGTGCCTCCATGGGCTGCTCCTCTTTATCGCAGACAGAGGAACACTGTCCTCGGCCAGCGATGAAGACGAGCGGATCATCGAGAGGTTAAATACAAACCATCAACCGCCAGATCTGCCTACAAATCCTAAACGTACTAACGACTTTATAATGTTCAACAGACACCGAGACATCAGGGGTGTTCTGTTCAGCCCGGTGTTAATATCTAGTCTTGAGGGCCCTTTCACTGCGGCTGATCCGATTGGTCCGTTCTGGGGGAGTACTGACCTATGAGAGGGTCCATCTCGATGGGCAGGTGGTGGGCTTGCTCTAGGGAGTAACCCGGAGCTCCACGCAGACCTGCCGTCACACACACACACACACACACAACGACGGGAGGCGTTAGACACACAGGCACCTAGACTTACACACTAGGACATGAGATGATACAAGCACACACACTTTCTCTCGCGCTCACACACGCACTCATGCGTGCACCAAGGACACTTTCTCCCTCACACGCTATTTTCTCTCACGTACACAAACAGACAGACACGCATACACACCTTCTCTCTCACAGAAAGACACACACCTGTCGCTCTATCACACACACACTACCTTTCTCCCACTCGCACAGAACACACACCACACACTTTCTCTCACACAAACGCACACACACATGTGCACACACATGTGCACACACACACACACACACACACACACACACACACACACACACACACACACACACACACACACACACACACACACACACACACACACACACACACACACACACACAAATTCTGTTTCTTCATCTCTCTCCAACACACACACAAACACAGACACAAACAAAACTCAGTTTCTTCACACAAACACACACACATACATAAACAGTTTATTTCTCTCTCACACACACAAACCCCCACACACCCCCCCCCCCCTCGCTCGATCACACACACACTACCTTCCTCTCACTCACACACAACACACACCACACACTGTCTCTCACACAAACGCACACAAACATGCGCACACACACATTGTGCACACACACACACACAAATTCTGTTTCTTCATCTCTCTCCAACACACACACAAACACACTACCACACACACACTCAAACAAAACTCAGTTTCTTCACACAAACACACACACATACATACATACATAAACAGTATGTGTGTGTGTGTGTCTCTCGCGCGGCCTCACCGACGGTGTTGTGCCAGCGGTTGACGGCGAACAGCCGGCTGCAGGTGACGGTGACGGCGGCGGGGATGCTGAGGTGGGGCAGGGTGTTGGCGGCCACGTGCGTGACCGGGGAGTTGGACGGGAACTTGAGCACCATGATCACGTCCTGCTGCATCTGGTCCTTAAACATCAGCGGGCTCTGGGGAAGGAAACACTGGTGAGAGAGAGGGGGAGAGACCCAGAGAGAGAGAGAGAGAGAGGGGGGGGGGGCACAGAGAGAGAGGGGGGCGGGGGGGGAGAGACGCAGAGAGAGAGAGAGAGAGAGAGAGAGAGAGGGGGGAGGAGGGGGGGGACACAGAGAGAGAGGGGGGCGGGGGGAGAGAGAGGAGAGAGAGGGGGGAAAGACGCAGAGAGAGAGAGAGAGAGAGAGAGAGAGAGAGAGAGAGAGAGAGAGAGAGATAACCAAAGAGAGGGGGAGAAACAGAGAGAGAGAGAGGGGGGAGGGAGGGGAGAGAGGGAGATAAACACAGAGAGAGGGAGCAGAGAGAGGGGGGAAACCAAGGACAAGGAAAGAGGGCAGATGGAGGAGAGATGGCCGGGCGGGGGGGTAAGGAGGAGAGGTTTCAGGGAGAGAGAGGAGGGGGGAGGGAGGAGGGGGGGAAGAAGGTCTATTAGTGGGAGGGCAGGGTGACGTCAGGTACACACAGAGAGGGGTCGTCTAGGGAGGGCGGGAGGGCGGGGCTTCAGGGAGACCTGCTTCACACTCATTGGCTCAACCATGTTGCACAATTACATCATAACGCTTGAAGACTCCCCAACTCAAATCGGCTTCATTCACTTAATGATAAAAAAAAAATGGTGTCAACTTCTCCATCTCCCATTTTGCGCATTGACTCTCTTTCGCATAAGTCAAAAACTTCCTCATGCGAACGGAAAAACTTTTTTGCGAATTAGAGGATTTTAATGCTAATTCTGGTGTTTCCATCAACGCCTAAGAGTCCCCCTGTCACGATGGTGTGATTATCTAGCTGAACACCTCACATGGTCCACATGGTTTAGTCTGGTTTCAGAGGCATTCTGGGGATTATTGGGTCGATGCCAATTCAAAGCGTAACTCCTGCGCTGTTACTGATTGGATAATTGTATCGATCAAAGTGCCAACATGACGGAGAGAGAGAGAGAGAGAGAGAGAGAGAGAGAGAGAGAGAGACTCACCAGGTGCATGGCGGACGAGCGAGGGGGGTGGGGCTCAATCAGCAGCTGGGAGGGAACCTGTCCACACGCCTGGATCTGGGCCTCCATCACCTGGTGGGAGGGGGGGGGGGGTGAGAGAGAGATAGTAGAAAGAAAGAGAGCGAGAGCGAGAGAGAGGATGGTAGAGAGATCAGACTCCTATTATCACCAGCCTCATCCAGGTGACCTCGCGCACAGAAGACCGGGTGCGTGCGGTTGCGAGGCTACCCACCTCGCGCTGCGGCATGTCCAGGTTGTCCAGGGTGACGGCGCCCTCGTAGGACAGGAAGTTGAAGACGTTGAGGCCGCGCACCGCCTCCGGCCCGCGCTGCTTGTAGCCGAAGATCAGGTCGATCCACTGGTGCAGCTGGCAGGACACGAACTCGCTCTCCAGCGCCTGGAGAGACAGACGGGTTAGGTTCGGGTCAGGAGAACCCTGACGGCGGGAGTGACCATCCTCTGACTGGCCCGGGACGGACACGTTATGACGGGTCAGAGAGTAACCACCCTGTGACACCATGTAGCAGCGCTATACCAAAGCACGGACACGTTAGGACGGGTCAGGAGAGCCTTCACAGCGTGAACAAGCGTCTGATGACTCCATAGAGCAGTGGGAGGAATCTAGGTTTCATTAACTTCATATCGTCGTGGTACGAATCTGGATTTAACGCGATTCACATTGGATTCGAACTAATCTAGGGTTGTATACAAATCATAAGGTCGAGGCATGAATCTAAATCCCCTAAAAACGTCATGACGTGGTGCAGAAGGTCAGAAGGAGGTTTTCTCAGTACAGACTGAATATATAAACAAACGATGACGTCAGAGCGAGCAGAACGCAGACCACATGCCATAAACACACCCATGATTCACATATTCAGCCCAGCGTCACATACAGTCATGTTTACATATTCTACAGTGGGACCACCACGCATAAGTGCCTTTTAGCGTTTGCCCCCCCCCCCCCCCCCCCCCCCCCTACACATCTCTGCGGTCGCCACGGCAACCCCTTCCTCACCATGCGGTTGATGCGGACAAAGTCCTCGGGCTTCTTGGCCCAGACGGGGAGCTCCACGTCGCACACCAGCACGCCGTCGTCCCGGGCGCCCAGCTCGTACTCGTTGCTGTTGACGAACATCTCGGGCAGGTAGTAGAACTCTGGGATCAGCTCCTGGGGACCGCGGCAACCGGCAGAAGACAGGCGTTCAGCGCGCGCCCGCCGCGGATCACGACAACACTCACCACAGACCGTGTGAGCTAAGTCAACTGATTCGTTTTTTTCCGTGATTTGACAGAATGACCAATTGTCCTGGATTTTTTTGCTAACATAATTAATGTTGAAATTGTTAATAATTAAAAAGAAAGAAAGAAAGATTTTTTTTTGTGTATATTAGTTATGTATTGATGTCGTAAATTAGCTTTGGCTAAAAACACTATGATGCAAACATCAGATAACTGTATCAAGCGTATCTATGTTTCTGTATCCATCCCTATTCAAATAAACCTTAAATAATAATGTGTTGATTTAATTAATTTAATCATCTCATATTATTTTTTAATTAATATTATTTAGTTAATACAAGTTGTGTTAATCTTAGTATTTAACGTCATGATGTATATTCCCTTCAATCCTCATCACCGTGTCCCTGAAGTGTGTCCTCTCTCGGACTCCGTAGCCGTTACCTTGACGTCGGCCGTGTCTCTTTGGCAGTTCCTCCACGAGCGGCCGATGCCGGAGAAGGACCTCTCCGGGTGGTCGAACTTGTTCTCGTTGGCGTTGAGGAAGAACGTGGTGAAGGGTTCCTGCAGGAGGGGAACACAGGTCGATGACGAACCCTGCCGTTCCACCTGCGTTCTGCCGACGGAGCAACAGCGCCCTCCCTGGGGAGCAGCGCGTCACTGCACCCTCTGGTTGACGGTTCGTGTTATTATGCCGAGTGAATACTCGTGTCGAGCTAAATGCATTTGATACGGGCCAACGTTGACGCTCACTTCTGTTTTTGTTTTTCTGGCTTTTGTATTTGTGGCGTGGCTTTTTCATTTGTGTTGTGAAATTTGCATTTGTGTTCTGTTTGTTAATTTGTTTTGTGGCTTTTGCATTTTTGTTCTATTTTTTGATTTGTGCGTTGGCTTTTGCATTTGTGTTGTGGCTTTTGCTTTAGTGTTGTAGCTTTTGCATTTGTGTTATTTTTTTGTCATTTGTGTTGTGGCTTTTGCATTTGTGTTCTGTTTTTTCATTCGTGTTATGGCTTTGGCAGTTGTGTTTCCCGTTAATGAGATGTGTGTATCGAATTTGCTGTGTTCTGGATATGCAGTTCGTTCTTTAACCTTATTTTCTGGCCCAAATGACTAGATATAAGCTCAACTTGAAAATCAGTTTACATGTTTAGGGTTCTGAACGTTAATCTCAGCATGATAATCATGACAATACCATCATTCATACTGCCAGCCCAACTATTACACATACATCAAGTATTCAAATATTATGAACATTGGTTGAATGCACTTTACAAACACAAACTGTATTTGGAAGTATTATTGTTTGCATTTAACCTTTTTTTAACCAGGAAAGTCCCAGAGAGTTTAAAAACCTGTTTATCAAGGGACTCCTGGCAATGTCATACGTCGAGCTGTGAACTACACGGTTGTAGTTCTGAAGGGTTCAGGGGGAGGAGCCTAACAGGGGGAGGAGCTACTCACTATCCGGAGCATCCATCCCAGAGTGGTGTCGGCGGTGGAGTAGAGGGTGGTGTAGTGGTGGGGGGGCGTGCCCTCCTCCTCCCACGTCTCGTAGCGCTCAGCGTAGAACGCCGCCCGCTTGGGGTTCAGCGCTCCGATTGGCTAAGGAGGGAACCAATGAGAGGAGGAGGACAGAGAGAGAGAGAGATATATAGAGAGTGGGGGAGAGAGAGAGAGATATATAGAGAGTGGGGGGGGGGGGGGGGGAGAGAGAGAGAGAGAGAGAGAGAGAGAGAGAGAAGAGACACATATTTTTATCTTCAATTTTCAGACGTCAGATGTCTCCTTGGCAGTTTCTGCCGTAAATCAATATTAAAAAAAAACGAAAACTTCAAGTGAATAATATTATCCGCGGCTGTGATTGATTGGCTGAGACCTTGTTTGCATGAGGGTGAATAAATACGCTATCAGCTTTGACATTTTTATTCATCCATGTTTGATGTCCTGTGCATTTGATGTTCTCGTACAAGGGCATGTGTGTGCATTTTGATGCATCCGACATCCATGTATCGCAATGGATAATCGTAAAATAAACTCAGCTAAACATCTCTCTGCTCCTCACCCCTCCTCCCCCCCTCTCCTCTCCCCCCAGAATGCGAGAGGCATGGAGAGAAAACTTTACGAGCTTTCTCTTCACTGCTGCAGAGTCAGAGCACTTAACCTAGATCCCTGTAGCCTCAAGAAGAGTTACTACTTCCCCCCCCAAATAATTTACATATTGTGCCTTTAACGTTGTCCCGTAGCTTAAAATAGCCTGAATAAATCTGTAGTCTATGCGGTTTCATACTCAATTATGTTCAATTATGTCAACAATTAAATCGCATCCTATAAATGATGCAATCTACAAATATAAAAGGATGGCCAGCCCGCACCTCTCTTTTCTTTGCAAGAACCATACTATCTACACACCCTAACCCCTCCCACTCACCATAACCCCTCCCACTCACCCTAAGCTCCTCCCACTCATCCTAAACCCCTCCCACTCACCCTAAACCCCTCCCACTCACCCTAAACCCCTCCCACTCACCCCTCCCACTCATCCTAAGCCCCTCCCACTCACCCTAACCTCCTCCCACTCACCCTAACCCCTCCCACTCACCCACAACCACTCCCACTCACTCTAAGCTCCTCCCACTCACCCTAACCCCTCCCACTCACCCTAACACCCTCACACTCATCCTAAGCTCCTCCCACTCACCCTGACCCCTCCCACTCACCCTAACCCCTCCCACCTACCCTAAACTCCTCCCACTCACCCTAACCCCTCCCATTCAACCACAACCCCTCCCACTCACCCACAACCCCTCCCACTCATCCTAAGCTCCTCCCACTCACCCTAACCCCTCCCACTCACCCCTCCCAGCCAGCTGAGCTACCTAAGTTGGCTGGGACACAGCCAGGTAGCGCGGACAGAACTCTGTTACGGAGGTTCTTCAACTCTGAAAGCCTCCCTCCTCCCAACTGGAAGGGGCTCTACCTCACACATTGGGACTCAAACCAAAGATCTACTGAAGACCGGTTGTTTCCTGCAAGCCGTGCTAAGTTTGTACAGTTTAGTGCGTCGGTTTGTGGCCGATCAGCGGAGATAACCCAAAGCGCCCGGAGCGGAGTGGCCGCTAACCCTCCTCCCCCCACCTTGGAAAGGTCCCGGAAGTTCCCGGGGAGAGTGAGGTCCAGCTCCTCCGAGTCGTAGTTGGTGAGCACCCAGGGGAAGACCGGGTACTGGTTCAGGTCGTTGTAGGTCCGGCCTGGAGCAGCAGACACCACGGGGAGGGACCCGGCGAGAAACAGAGAGGAGGGGAGGGACCACACACACACACACACACACACACAAACGGAGACACACACACACACACGGAGACACACGCACACACACACACACACACATGGAGAGACACGCACACGCACGGAGACACACACACACACGGAAACCGACACGCACACACACACACACGGAGACGCACACACACATGGAGACACACACACACACACGCACATGCACGGAGACACACGCACATGCACGGAGACACACACACACACACACACACGGAGACACACGCACACGCACGGAGACACACACACATGGTAAAGGGGCGTTACTTTGCTAGCTGTCAAAGAAGAAGAAGAAGATTCTATCGACTTAGACGACAACTGAAGACTACGAAGAAGAAGATGATTCTAAGTCTCATTTCACCAGAGGTGAAATGAGACTTAGAATCATCTTCTTCTTCGTCCTCAGATGGGTCACGATGGTCGTGCTGTCGCCGGTGTGACGTGGCCACGACGGCGGCCGTGGGGAGGGCAGATTACCTGCGATGGTGTTGAGGAACATGAGGTACTCAAAGTTGGAGATCTCCCTCCGTTGCCAGCGCTGGGTCATGTTGGAAGATTTGAACAGCTGCCGAGGGGTTGCCATGGAGATGCGCCTGAGTGACACACGGGCGGTGTTACTGGGAGACTTGAGGCCCGTTACATCAACACCACCCTGGGTGATAACTCATAATAACTCATAGGACGAGGGACCGGCACTGAACTCACAACCTCGTCGCAGCGTTATCACTCAGCAGGTGAATGGGCTTTTAAAAGGCCACACTGAACTATACCTTCATCATGACAGAATGTCCCTTTATCCTTTTTAAATTGCACATTTCCACAATGTCTGTGTGAAATACGTGTTAAAAAAACGAAACGAAAAAAGGATTAGGGCAATATTGTCGTGGTTGCTGTGATCGTTATCGCTCAGTGCGAGCCCCATCTCACTGCATCAAACCAATGCTCTTAAATTGTTTTATTATGAATTTTATTATGATTTCAGCATCGATAAAACTAAAAGGTCATTCCCTCAGACCTCCATTTTTGTAGTCCCCCGGGACATCCGTTTGTAGTCCTCAGTACAAACAAGACAACCAACTGCAAACTAATAAACAGTAATATGTGTGTTTGACGGAGGGGGTCCCACCTGGCCTGGGGCAGGCCGTAGCTCGTGCCCACCCCCACACGGGGGAGGCTGTACACCACCCTCTTCACCGTGGCCTGGTCGGGGAAGTTAAACATGACGGAGGCTGGGGGGGGGGGGGGAGACACAAGGGAGGGGAACAACATGTTACTGACGGAGTAAACACCACCCTCCCTGACTTCTCACCTGCTATATATGACTTACGGAGATAAAAAAATTGTACACTCATGTTGACATCACATGTTAACCTCATGTTAACATCTCATGTTAAAATCTCATGTTGACATCACATGTTAA
This sequence comes from Gadus morhua, assembly GCF_902167405.1. Taxonomy (NCBI): domain Eukaryota; kingdom Metazoa; phylum Chordata; class Actinopteri; order Gadiformes; family Gadidae; genus Gadus; species Gadus morhua. Next base: position 29,663,573 of record NC_044054.1, read on the forward strand.
CCTTAAGCGAACATCTCATGTTGAAATCTCATGTTAACCTTACACTCATGTTGACATCTCATGTTAACCTCATGCTAACATCACATGTTAACCTAATGTGAACATCTCATGTTAACCTTGCACTCATGTTGACATCTCATGTTAACCTTACACTCATGTTGACATCTCATGTTAACATCACATGTTAACCTTAAGTGAACATCTCATGTTGACATCTCATGTTAACCTTGCACTCATGTTGACATCTCATGTTAACCTCATGCTAACATCAAATGTTAACCTAATGTGAACATCTCATGTTAACCTTACACTCATGTTGACATCTCATGATAACCGTACACTCATGTTGACATCTCATGTTATCCGTACACTCATGTTGACATCTCATGTTAACCTTGCACTCATGTTGACATCTCATGTTAACCTCATGCTAACATCACATGGTAACCTTATGTGAACATCTCATGTTAACCTTACACTCATGTTGACATCTCATGATAACCGTACACTCATGTTGACATCTCATGTTATCCGTACACTCATGTTGACATCTCATGTTAACCTTAGACTCATGTTGACATCTCATGTTAACCGTACACTCATAAGACATGTCATGTTAACCTTATGTTAACAACTCATGGCATTTCATGTTAACCTTACACTCATGTTGACATCTCATGTTAACCATACACTCATGTTGACATCTCATGTTAACCTTACCCTCATGTTGACATCTCATGTTAACCGTACACTCATATGACATCTCATGTTAACCTCATGTTAACAACTCATATGGCATCTCATGTTAACCTTACACTCAAATGACATCTCATGTACACATCTCATGTTGACAACTCATGACAGCCTCACACTCACATGAGATCCCATGCATAACCTTATAATAAATGGGCATGTTTATACATCCTCCATACTGATGATTTCTAAGCATGCACATGTATCATAAAGTTAACATGAGATGTCATGTGAGCGTAATGTTTTTCTCTCCAGTATGCCAGCACCGTGGTAAGAGTCTAACACTGATATTAGACGAGGAGTTTCTACTAATGTTGAAATCTGCACACTGCCTAATCGAGGATAAAATAGCGAGAACAAAATTGATTCCAGAATTTTTTTCCTCTGCCCTTTTGCACAGCTTTCTAAAGCACAGGAATAGCACAGCGTATTAAACCACGGATTGAATGTGTTAAATACCAGCCAACCAATAGTCCCCATACAAGTATGATGGAAATATAACACAATAAAAGCGTCAGTGCAGCAGTTTGACACCACCTATAATGTGCTAAAAACCAGCCACCCAATAGTCTAAATAAAAGTCTGATGAAAATATAACACAATAAAAGCCTTCATGAAGCAGTTTTACATCATCCATTGAATGTGCTAAATAAAAAGAGCAAATAGTCCACACACAAGTTGTGCTAGGAGGAAAACCTAATACAATAAAAGCGTCCATGTAGCAGTTTGACCTCTAAAAGGCAGAATAAAAGCGCTATGGTCTTACTTAGCGTATTTAAACATGTTAAATACCCGCAACCAAATAGCTCACATACAAGTTTGATGAACACCTAACACAATAAAAGCGTCCATGAGGCAGTTTTTTAAATGGTTGGTCTTACTCCGGTTCGCCATGAAGACTTCCAGGCCGGTGCTCTGCAGGAGGTAGCGGCGGGAGAACACCGCCCGGATCTCGCTGAACATCCACTTCCCGTGCAGACCCTCCGAGTAGGCCAGCACCTGGTGGGGTCAGGGGTCACGGGGTTAGGCTCAGGGGTCACAGGGCCCATTTCAATTGAAGGGTATAGTGTTGTTATCGATACGCTTCACTGCTTTTATACCTTATGGCTTTTGTACCTTTTATACATCTATTATTTATATACATTTTATTATACATCCTCTTTTATTTATATACAGTATAATTTAGTAAATATCCTCTATTTTATTCTATCTTTAATTTTAAATCTATACATATATAGATTGTATTCCATCTTAAATCTTAAATATATAAATATATATTTATTTTATTCCATCTTTAATCTTAAATATCTACATATATATATCTTAATTAACTGTAACAGCGCCTCCCTAAACAGTGGTTTCCCACGAGTGTGAAGGAGTGAACTCGTACGAGTGGAGCGATACTAAAACATCTCGATAGGTCAACACACTCTGTGCACTCGAGAGACCGGCAGACTTTCAAGTGAGGCTTCAATCTGGACTACTCTGTACCACACTGCCAACCAGGTCGAAGCAACCCCCCCCCCCCCCCTCCTCAAACCCTCCACAAGCGCAGCCCTTACTACGGCCCTCTCCAGTAAGGAAAAAACAGCAAAGAGAAAAAAAGGCGGGGGGCTTTTACTTTGGCGTCGATCTTCTTGAAGGCGGGGTCGTCCTCGTCCACCTCAAAGTAGATCTCGGTGGTGGTGATGGACAGCGTTCCTCTGGCCACCACCACCGGCGCCACCAGCTGGGCGGGGGTGCTCAGCACCACTGGGCCTGCACAGGAAGGATCACCTTATAAGGGGCATCTCATCATAGCATCAGACGACCTTATTAGGTCATCTCATCATAGCATCATACGACCTTGTATGGTCGTCTAATCACGGCATCAGACGATGATAATCACAGAGCTGCATTCATGAACAGGCTTAATTAATGCCATTGATTAATTCACAATTCATCACGTCGGTTATTTCATAATTCATCGTGTCGGTTATTTTATAATTGAAGGTACAATAGGCAAGATAAGCGATTTCAAGCTAGTTCCAGTTTAAATATAAAAGAAAACATTCCTCTTCTCACCCCTCCCTCTCTCTACTCGCTCCACACCCTGAAGCCGAGAGGCGTGCTAAAAAAAGCTGAGATTTCATGAGATTTCGCTATGCTGCTGCAGAGTCTGAGCAATTAGCCTGCACCCCTATAGCCTGGAAGTTAGCGTCGACATGAGGGGGTCGGTGAGCGCCATCCAAGCCAAACGTTTTACATATTGTACCGTTAACTATGGACTCTTTCATCCAGAAACTTAAAACTTAGAACTGATTGAGCTATTAGTTGCCAAAAAAACGAGGTCATCTGCTCAGGTAATCAACCAAGCCTTGTTTACAGAAATAGCAGCCGAATTTCTTTATATTTAACTCAAAGCTCTATAATTAGGTCAACGGATTGCGTTAGGTTATGTTGGAGAAGCCTCATGTTCCATAGGGGCTGCCTTGCAGGGATCATTTGGGGGGGGGTTAGTATCGGGGGGTTAGTGGGTTCGTAGTTGACGTCATTAGCAACAAACTTGCCTTTGGACGTAACAAGCCGTGGACGGAAACGCACTAGGATCAAGAGTCAAAGTAAGTGAACAGCTTCCTTAGGCGTGTGTGTGTGTGTGTGTGTGTGTGTGTGTGTGTGTGTGTGTGTGTGTGTGTGTGTGTGTGTGTGTGTGTGTGTGTGTGTGTGTGTGTGTGTGTGTGTATTGAAAATGTGAGCCGAATTGCACATCAGAACTTTGTATTACAGTATCAACTGATTCTTACCAAAACACAGCGCTTGTGTTTTTACCTGCGTGCGTGCGTGTGTGTGAGTGTGTGTGTTTGTGGCACATGTTTTATCTTACCAGCAAGGTTATCAATCTCTTTCTCTTGCAGCAGGCTCACAGCATCATCATCTCCTTCCAACATTAGCTCCGCCTCTGGGTTCTGGCTGACCACCGATTGGCTGCGGAAACTCTTCTTGGACTTAAGTCCCTCCTCCTCCTCTTCTTCTGTACCTATCCCAATGGGAATAAATGTGAGCGTGTTGCATGACCTCATCCGATAGAAAAGCAAAAGGTGTACATTTCAAAGATCCCACCCGGTCTACATCAGCGCTTTTCAAAGTGCAAATCATTGCTTTACGGGGGTGATGTGTTATGCCACCAGGTGCGATTATAATTGGCCATTACAAGCAGTTTAAAAATCTGCCTCTTCCTGTGTTTTAGTGACATCACAAGTGTGTCCACCTAGATGTATGGTGGATAGATCAGTCTACCAGCCTACCCAGTTGACTTTAGCAAATGTTGCTTATCTATAACACTGTCCAACACTTACAGTGTTGGACAACATTCACTCACACACCCATTCACACACTGACGGCGGATTCAACCACGCAAGGCTACAGCCAGCTCGTCTGGAGCAGTTAGGTGGAGTCGTCTTGCTCAGCGACCCCTTTGACACTCTCACGGCGGGGATCGAACTAGCAACCTTCCGGTCACGAGCCGTCCCGCTCTACCTCCTGAGCCAAACATGGCGTAGTAGTTGTACATGTAGTAGTAGAACTAATTAACGGTATCAGTAATAGTAATATAGTACTAATATCTTTGTAGCCACCAAAGTCTTCCAACAACCACCCGTTGAGGAACATCCAGCAGATAGCTACGTCGCTCGGTTCGTCGTTTTGCTAACAGTTGAGGAAAACCCCCGCGGCCTTCATGGCGTCCCCTCGACCACGCTCCGGTCCAGACGGACCCCCGTGCACGGCGGGACACTCACCATACTCCTCCAGCGCTTTGAGCGCCACGTCGGCGTGGGTGGAGCCGAAGGCGTTGCGTACGAAGCGACGCCTCCGCCGCAGGTCGTCCTCCCAGTAGTCCAAACGCCAGAAGTCGTGTAATTGGCTGAAGGGGTCGGGAGTGTGTGTGTGTGTGGGGGGGGGGGCAGGAAAACAGGAAGGAGAACAGGAAGAACAACAAGGGTGAATCGGCTGAGAGGTACAAACACGGTGCAAAGCGAAGACGACAACAAACGAGGCGTGTAATCCAAAATAAGTGAGAGAATAAAACTGTTTTCTAGCGTCGCGGCGCGCTCAGACTGGAATTGATTTCTCAGAGGAGTGACTCAGAGGGAACGGGCGGACGGGGGGGTGAGAGGGTACGGAACACCTTGTGGCTCGCCTCAGAGGCGGTTGTTTGTTTGTTCATCTCAGTTTGTTTGTTCAACTCGTTTTAAGAACTCATTTACATTTAAATGTACATCCAGGAAGATTAGCAGACGCTTTTATCCAAAGCGACTTACAATAAGAACATTTGTCGGAAGAAGGAGAAACAACAATATACCGCTGTCAGTACAGCAAGGACGTTCATAGAACCAAGTACCAAGAGCTAACAATCGCTAGGTTAACCCATTCCCCCGTACACAACAAAGATAGCTAGGATAAGATGCTACACAACTAAGAACTATAACTAAGTACGACATACAATAAGTGCGTACATTAAGTGCCAGAACGCACAACATAAAACAAGTAGGAGGGGAGGACGGGTTGGCTATGCTAGGTGAACTCTGAACAGGTGAGTCTAGGTGAACTCTGAACAGGTGAGTCTAGGTGAACTCTGCACAGGTTAGTCTAGGTGAACTCTGCACAGGTGAGTCTAGGAGAACTCTGAACAGGTGAGTCTAGGTGAACTCTGAACAGGTGAGTCTAGGTGAACTCTGCACAGGTGAGTCTAGGTGAACTCTGCACAGGTGAGTCTAGGTGAACTCTGCACAGGTGAGTCTAGGTGAACTCTGCACAGGTGAGTCTAGGTGAACTCTGCACAGGTGAGTCTAGGTGAACTCTGAACAGGTGAGTCTAGGTGAACTCTGCACAGGTGAGTCTAGGTGAACTCTGCACAGGTGAGTCTAGGTGAACTCTGAACAGGTGAGTCTAGGTGAACTCTGCACAGGTGAGTCTAGGTGAACTCTGCACAGGTGAGTCTAGGTGAACTCTGCACAGGTGAGTCTAGGTGAACTCTGCACAGGTGAGTCTAGGTGAACTCTGAACAGGTGAGTCTAGGTGAACTCTGAACAGGTGAGTCTAGGTGAACTCTGCACAGGTGAGTCTTGTTTATTTTTTCGGATTCAAACAGAGCAGTTTGTTTGCCGCAGTCGGAGTGCGTCTGTGGCGCGGCGTCTGTGTCACCGCGGGGGGGGTGGGGGTGGGTGATGTTAATCAGCGATGTGATCCCGGTAGCGGCGGGGGGGTCGCGTGTTGGGCAGCGGGACGCGCCCCGGGGGCGGCTTGAGGGAGGCAGGCAGCAGACGGCGCACGTCGGAGCCTCTCACATCAGCGGCAGAACGGCTCCGGGCGAGAGCCGCGTGACGTCACTGGAGACGTCCTGAACGCGTGAGGTGAGCGCGTGCGTGCGTGTGCGTGCGTGCGTGCGCGTGCGTGTGTGTGCGTGTGTGTGTATGTTATTCCTAGTTTGTGTTAGTAACCAAATGGAATCTCAATAACCCAATTTTTTAAATAAATAAATGAATTACAATTTTCATAAAAATACATTCTGAAAATGACTAAGAATTGCTTGATTTATTATAGACATTACACTATGTACGTGTAATTATACAGTGTTTAATGTACGCACATTGTCTTGAGATAAGGGTTGGTTTTGCTGTATATGGCCCCCTCACCAATCAGACCAAGGGGGGGGGGGGGCCTACTGATTTACAGCGAGCTAATGCCCCCTCACCTCTGTGACATCGTGCCCCATGCTCCGTGCTTATTGGTCAGGATGTTGAGGATCTTCTGTTTCAATTGGTTGGCGGTCACGTGATCCCGGTGCTTGGCAGCGCTGATGAGGTGATCGCACATTTTCTCCTCCTCCCTCCGGTCTGAGGCGTACTGGGCACAGTTTGACTAGAGGGAGAGAGAGAGAGAGAGAGAGAGAGAGAGAGAGAGAGAGAGAGAGAGAGAGAGAGAGAGAGAGAGAGAGAGAGAGAGAGCGAGAGAGAGAGCGAGAGCGAGAGAGAGGAGGGAGGGGGGGAGAAAGAGAGAGAGATAAAGAGAGAGCAAGAGATAAAGAGACAGATAAGAGAGAAAAGAGAGATAGAGAGGGTGAGAGAGAGAGACATAGAGAGAAAGTAAGAGAGAGAGAGAGAGATAAGAAAGACAGAGAGAGTTAAGAGAGAGAGAGAGAGAGAGAGAGAGAGAGAGAGAGAGAGAGAGAGAGAGAGAGAGAGAGAGAGAGAGAGAGAGAGAGAGAGAGAGAGAGAGAGAGAGAGAGAGAGAGAGAGAGAGAGAGAGAGAGAGAAACACGAAAGAGACATGGATATAGAGAGGCAGAGAAAAGGAGAGGGAGAGCGCAGTGAGATAGGGAGAGAGGTGAGGGGCAGAGGGGGAGAGAGAGAGGAGACAGAGGAGCAGAGCGAGGGCCAGACAGATAGAAAGAGACAGGGGAGGGGGGGGGGGGACGAGAGAGGAAGGGAGGTGAGAGGAGAGGAGAGAAGCAGAGTGGGGAGAGACAAGGTCACAGGGCAGGCAGACGGGTGGCAGGGCTTCAGAGGATAACCCAAAACAAGATGGCAGCCCTGTTGTGTAACAGCCACCATCCTCTACTTATTGATTCCTCAGTAAAAGCATCCCCCCCCCCCCCAGTCATGTATATCAGGGTCACGCCTGACCACTGGATAACAGCCCACTAATACACGGTACACAGTGTGCTATGCACGTGTGTGTATGTGTGTGCCCGTGTGTTTGTGTCTGCTATGCGCACGTGTGTGTGTGTGTTCTATGCACGTGTGTGTGTGTGTGTGTGTGTGTGTGTGTGTGTCTGTGCGTGTGTACTATGCGCGCGTGTGTGCGTGCGTGCTATGCGAGTGTGTGCTGTGGGCGCGTGCACGTGTGCTATGCGCGTATGTGTGGGCGTGCTATGCGCGCGTGTGTGTGTTTCAGTGAGTGAGTGAGTGAGTGTGTGAGTGCCTGCGTGCGTGCGTGTGTGAGTGAGTGAGAGAGAAAACAGACAGTGAGATTGTGTGTGTGCCTGCATGCTGCGTGTGTGCATGTGTGTGTGTGTGTGTGTGTGCGCTTCTGTTATGTGCACGTACCTCGAACTCGGCATGCTTGTGCACGTCCTCGGCCCGCTGCCGGTTGAGGATGAACTCGGCCTCGTTGGCCACGCGCACGATGTGGTCCTTCATGGCGTGGCACAGGAGCCTGGGCGAGAGACAAGCAGCGGGGACCGTGAGGAGAGAGAGGGGGCATGGAGGGGAAACACAGAAGGCTGTAGGGGCTCGGGACGCACGAGGGCGCAAGCCGCTTTTGTCCCTTTTCGTCCTTCGCCTCACCCGAGGCCGACGTGATTCACTCAGGATGGATTAACTAAGGGTGAAATAACTTAAGGGTGGATTGAGGGTAGGCAGATCTGTCGGAATACTGAGTCCAGGCACAAAGCGACCGCTTAAAACTGCATCCAACGCAGACACACCGCCTAATTAACCTGCGGAGGTTTCTAATGATGTATAGATTATTAACCTGTTACAAAAAGTGTAACCATTTCGAATAACACTGGACAATATGCAATTTCGCAACATTTATTTATTTATAGCAACCTCTGGCTCTTTTTTTATATGCAATTCTAATTATGTGCAATATTGCTCACTTTTTATTGACAGATTTGATTGACTTTTATTGTTTGCCGTCTGTTTGGTTGTCAGTTTTGTTGTTTGTCTGTCGACTGACTTTGTGAGTTAGTGGATACATGAATTTCACCAAGGATCCCCAAGCATCTATATATCTAAGCAATCTAGGAAAATATATCTGTGTATATTTTTTAATAGCATAGCCTAGCGTAGCATTAGCTGTGGGGCGTCCAGCTGCTAGCGTGTTCTCCTCAGTCAGCCGTAGACGGTTAGCAGTAAGAAACCCACTTCCGCTCCTGTCTTGTTAGCGGTTCCATTTTCACAAACACACCATCCCTCCGGGACCACGTGCTGCATTATGTAACGCCTTCATTTACACCGCATTCATCTCCCCCGTTAAGGGAGCCAGTGATGGAGCCGGATGTGATCAAGCCGGGTTGAAGTGACAGCGACACCTTGCTGAAAGCTGTGGTGTGAAGCACCGATTTAGAGAGTGATACATACAGTGTGTTTGTGTGTGTGTGTGTGTGTGTTTGCGTCAGTGCGTGTGCGTGAGCGTGTGTGTCTCTAAGTGCATGCGTGCATGTCATTGCGTCT